>NW_027596450.1:7500-291173 GCF_964194155.1 Cetorhinus maximus | reverse complement strand
GGATGGGGGAAGGGCAGGGTAAAGGGGGAGCGAGAAGGGTGAGAGGTATGGGGAGAGAGGGGTAAGGGGGAAGGGTGAGGGGGGAAAGGGGAGAGATGGGAAAAGGTGGGGGGCAAGTGAAGGGGGAAGGGAAGGGGAAGGGGAAGGTAGAGGGGAGGGGGAAGGAGGAGGGGGTAAGAGTAAGTGGGGGAGATGGAGGAAAGGGGAGGGAAGTGGCGAGGGAAGGAGAGGGTAGAAGGAGGAAGGGAAAAGGGATGGGGGAAGGAAGGGTAAGGGGAGGAGGAGTGGATGAGGAGAAAGGGAAGGGGTAGGGGCGGGGGAAGGGGTAGCGGGAATGGGAGAGGGAGGAAGGGGAAGGGGGAAAGGGGCAAGAGGGTGGGGGAAAGGGGGAGGGGGAAGGGGAGAGGGGAGGGGGAAGGGGAGGGAGAAGGGGGAGCGAGAAGGGTGAGAGGGATGGGGAGAGAGGGGTAAGGGGGGAAGGGTGAGGGGGGAAAGGGGAGAGGTGGGAGAAGGTGGGGGGGAAGTGAAGGGGGAAGGGGAAGGGGAAGGGGATGGAGGGGGGGATGGGGAGGGGGGAAGGGGAAGGTAGAGGGGAGGGGGAAGGAGGAGGGGGTAAGGGGTAGAGGGGGAGATGGAGGAAAGGGGAGGGAAGTGGCGAGGGAAGGGGGAAGGAGAGGTAAGGGGAGGGGGAGTGGATGAGGGGGAAGGGAAGGGGGAGGGGGATAGGGGCAGGGGGAAGGGGTAGTGGGAATGGGAGAGGGTGGAAGGGGAAGGGGGAAAGGGGAAATAGGGTGGAGGAAAGGGGAGGGGGAATGGGAGGAAAGGGGAAGGGAATGGGGAAGGGGAGGAAAGGAGAGGGGGTCGGGGGAGGAAAGGGGAGGGGGAATGGGAGGAAAGGGGAAGGGAAGGGGGAAGGGGAGGAAAGGAGAGGGGGTCGGGGGAGGAAAGGGGAGGGGGAGGGGAGGGGGAGGGGAGGGGAGGGGGAGGGGAGGGGAAAGGGGGGAGAGAAGGGAGAGGGGGAGGGAGAGGGGGAAGGGGAGGGGGAAGGGAGTAGGTGGAAGAGGGAGAATTAGGAGGGGAAGGGGAGGGGGAAGGGGAAGTGGAGGAGGGGGGTTGGGTTGGGGGAAGGGGGAGGGAGGGAGGGAGGAAGAGGAGGGGAAAGGGGAGGGAGTAAGGGGACAGGGGAAGGAAGGGGAGGGGGCAAGGCAGAGGGGGAATGGGAGGAAAAGGGAGGGGGAGGGAGAGGGGAAAGGGGAGGGGGGAAGGGAGTAGATGGAAGGGGGACAATTGGGAGGGGAAGGGGAAGGGGAGGAGGGAGAGGGATGGAAGGGGGAAGGAAGGGAGGAAGAGGGAGGGGAAAGGGGAGGGAGTAAGGGGACAGGGGAAGGGAAGGGGAGGGGGCAGGAGGCAGGGGGAGGGGGGGAGGGGGGGGGGTTTATGGGGGGGGCAGGGGAGGAAAATAGAGGGGGAAGTGGGAGGGAGAAGTGGAGGAAAGGGGCAGGGGGAACGTGGAATGGGGAAGGGGAGGAAAGCGGAGGGAGATGTGGGGAAGAGGGGGTGAGGGTGGGGGAAGGGGAGGAAAGGAGAGGGGCAAGGGGCAGGGGTAAGGGGAGGGCAGAAGGGGAAAGGGGAGGTGGAAGGAGGTGAAGGGTGGGAGGGGGGAATGGGGATTGGGTGGAAATTGGATGGAGGAGGGTTGGGAGTGGGGAATGGGGAGGGGGAAGTGGAAGTGAGTAAGGGGAGGGGGAAGGGGCGGAGGTGGGAGAGGAGATGGGACTAGGGGGAAGGGGAGTGGAAAGAGGGTGGGGGGATAGGGGCAAGTAGGAAGGGTAGGGGGAGAGGTAAAGGGGGACTGGGAAGGAGTGAGGGGGGGGAAGGTGGAGGATGTCGGCAATTTGGAAAGTGGGGGAGGGGGAGAGGGGAAGGGTGGAAGGGGTAAGGGGTAAGGGGGCATGGGATGAAACGGGGGAGAGACGAGGGAATGGGAGACGTGGGGAGAGGGGAAGGGGGAAGGAGGGAAGGGGAGGGGAAAAGGGGAAGGGGAGGGAGGAGAGGGAGTGGGGAGGGGGAAGGGGGGAGGGGAAGGTGGGTAGTAGAGGGGGAGGAGGGGGGGGACAAAGGGATGGGGAATGGGGGAGGGGAAGGGGGAGGGGTTGGAAAGTTAGAAAGTGGGGGAGGGGGGCAGGGGTAAGCGGGGCATAGGGGCGAGACAGGGGAGAGGAGAGAGAAGGGGAGAGGGGGAAGAGGGGAGAGAGGAATGGGGTAGAGGGGAGGGGGGGAGAGGTGCAAAGGGTGGGGGAAAGGGGTGCAAAGGAGGGGAAAAGGGGTGTGAAGCAGTGAAATGGTCTGGGGCGGGGGAAGGGTGCACACTCTCCTGGACATCCCTGAAGGAAAAGGGTTGTGTCTAGTAGGTCACGAAGGGGAGGTTGAAGGTAATGCTTGGGAGGTCAACTGTGATCGGAGAAAGGAAATGTGTGACTGGGGAGGGGAAAAGACGGGAGAGCTGACGAGAAAGGGAATCCAGACCATGTTATCCAAATCGAAAGTGAAATGACAGTCATGGTGGACAAGATCAAGTGCTGCATGGAGAGTGATCATTGGGTGGGTGGAGGTGCAGGTCTGCTCAGATGGATTTTCTGTAAGCAGTCTCAGCCCAGGAGACTAGGTTCTTCTCCTGTCACTATTATCACTGGAAGCTGAGCTGTTTGTTGCCTATAAGACCTTGGTACTGTGGCGATATCCTTTACCTGTATAGATTCTCCAGTGTATGTCTTCAATTTAGCAGTTGTCCACTCCAGATTCAGTAACTGGGTACCTTAATTTAGGTATTTAAATGTGTGCGCTCCTACCACTGTGGTTGAAGCTCCGTATCTACTTCCATTATTAGTGGTTTCCCATTTGCTTGGATTGTGACGGTTGATCTTTGTTTTTTACAATGGTGACGTTATACAAGGAATAGATGGCAGTATCAGCAGCTTCAGGTTCTGCTGTGTTTTTCAATTCAATCATGTTGGTTTGCTGCTTTATGGGCTGTTTTGACTTTGCCCGGCATTGTCTTACTACATGACCTTTCTTATGGCAGTAATGGCATTCTGCCTCCTTGAATCTGCAGGTGTCCGGTTCGTGGTCACCCCCACTTCTGTAACAAATTAACCTTGGAGTCGCTGCTGAAGTGTCTCTCCTAGGCCTTTTTGTGTTTCTAACAGTGGACATTGCCTCTCGCTTCGCTGCTGTCTCTCTGGTTTTCGCGCCATGCCTAACGGTAGGTTCCCACCCCACATGAAGAACAGCACCATGTTGTATGTGTTGCAAAGCCGTCTCTTGCAGCAATTTCCATGGCAAGTGATATTTCCAGGGTGTGCTTCAAGTTGATGTCAACCTCTGCGAGTAAACGGCACTGAATGGCGTCGTTGTGAACTCCACAAACTAATCAGTCCCGCAGCATATCATTCAGTGTCCCCCCGAAGTCACAGTGTTCTGTCAACTGCTTCAGCTTTGCTACATAGGTTGCAATGGACTCTCCCAGGGCCTTACCTCTGGAATTAAACTTAAACTGCTGCATTATTTGCGATGGCTTCGGCTGGAAATGCATTTTCACGAGGTCCACTAATTCATTAAAGGACTGAGAATTAGGTGTGTTCGGGGCCATCAGGCTGTGGATGAGATTGTATGTCTTCCTACCACATACACTCAAAAGGATTGCTTTCTGCATTCCCTCCACGGTATTTTTGTTTGCTATGAAATAAAAACCAAGGCGCTCTACATACTTGCTCCAGTCTTCCATAGTCGCATCGTAAGGATCAATTCTGCCGAAGAGTGGCATGACTGGTGAGAGGTTTTTCTTAAGATTCAATATACTCATGTCAACAAGATGAGGTGCAGCGTCGGAGCTATTTTACCCTCGTCGCCAAATGTAATGACTTGATGGACCAGACAGGTTTCAACAAGAAATAGATAAACTTTATTACAGAGAGCTTTTCAGATGCTCGATCAGGACCCTCGTCAAGAAGTTCCGCCCCCCCAGATTGCCCGTGCTTAGGGCTCATTGGTCGGGGCCTCCAAGAACATCATGTGACCCCCTGATAGACAGCAGGAGAGGCTATACCTTCAGTTACTACACTTAAGGCAGTATTTTGCAAAGCGATCGCTGCTGGAAAAGGACTAATTCTTGATTTTTGCAAGATTCGTTGGCCAGACCTGCCAGTACTGGACCCCTGTGACTGATCCATATTATAATTTCCTTCTTATCCAGATGACGAATGCCCCAGTTGTGTTAACACTAGCGTGAGCACCCGTTCAAATAGGCTGACACCAAGTGTTCTGATGGGGCCAGTAAAAGAGAAGTCCCACTTCATCATTGTTACAGTGGTGGGGAGGGAATGCGGATTTTCAGGGCTATAGTGGTTTATTATTTATTTACTTTTGCTTTCTTATTTTTGCCCATTTTTTTCTCCTCTTCTCCTCAGGGTGTTGACTTCTTATTAAGATACAGTTCCACAACCTAGGTTGCCCTCTGTAGCCTCATCATCAGTGAGCAAACTATTTGACTGTGGGCAGCAATATAGGTAAACTGAATCTAATTGTGCCACCTTGTCACTCCAGATGAAATCTGATAATTCAGCACTGTTTTAATGGTTTGTCACGGACAACACCGTAGAGCTTATGTATCTCAACATTTCATTCTTTCATATAGACTGAGCCGTAATCAATTATATTAAATGAATTATATTACAGGCTGATTTGTCAAATCTTGTTTGATTACACCACTGTGAGCGCCTTGGGACGTTTTACTATGTTAAAGGTACTATGTAAATACAATAAAAACAGAAAATGCTGGAAATTCTCGGCAGCTGTGGAGAGATAAAGAGTTAATTTTTCAGATCAATGACCTTTCATCAGAACTAGGAAAAGTTAGAAATGTATTAGGTTTTAAGCAAGTTGCGGGGAGGCAGGTGGAGTTGAAAGATGAGCTTCATTGGAACACGACAGTTGGCAGAGGACAACGGTCAGCATGAGAACAAGGTGGAGAATTAAAATACTAAATTGAAATAATAGGATGGGCAAGATCAAGGGCCCTGTCAATCATGGTGGGAGATGGAGTTGGGGGAGGGATGGAAGAAGTATCAGAAGTGCAGGTATGGAAAGTTGCAGCATCAGAACAGATGCAACAGAAATGGAGGAATTGGGAGAATAGAATTGAGTCCTTACAGGAAGCAAGGTGTGAAGAAGTGTTGTCGAGGTAGCTGTGGGAGTCAGTAGGCTTATGTGTTGATAGCCTATCCCCAGAAATAGAGACAGATGGCGGAATTTTCCGTGCCTGCTGGCGTCAGGCATCATGGGGGGTGTGAGCGGACAGTATGGCGGGAAGGCCAAAAATCAGTTTCATGATGTACTGAAACCAGTTTGCAATCGTCCACTCCGCCCATCAATGGCGGGCTGCGTTTTCCACCGCTACACGTCGGGAACTTCATTGTAATACATCTGCATGTCATTATAAGCCCAGCTCACCACAATCATCACCCCATGCTGTATCATCTAAGCACATAGGCATGTTTGCACACTGACACGTTTCACAACAGCGTTTATAAGGCGTACACAAAAACAAAATTACCTGAAAAAACTCAGCAGGTCTGGCAGCATCGGCGGAGAAGAAAAGAGTCGACGTTTCGAGTCCTCATGACCCTTCAGCAGAACTGAGTGAAGTTAGGAGAGGGGTGAAATATAAGCTGGTTTGAGGTCGGGTGGGGTGGGGGGGAGAAGTTGGGGGGGGTGGTGGTTGTAGGGACAAGCAAGCAGTGATACAGATAATCAAAAGATGTTACAGACAAAGGAACAGGGAGGTGTTAAAGGTGGTGATATTATCTAAGAGAATGTGCTATTAAGAATGGATGGCAGGACACTCAAAGTACAGCTCTAGTGGGGGTGGGGTGGAAAGACTGACAGGGTATTATAGTTATAGATTTAAAAATAATGGAAATAGGTGGGAAAAGAAAAATCTATATAAATTATTGGAAAAAACAAAAGGGAGGGGGAAGAAACAGAAATGGGGGTGGGGATGGGGGAGGGAGTTTAAGATCTAAAGTCGTTGAATTCAATATTCAGCCCAGAAGGCTGTGAAGTGCCTAGTCGGAAGATGAGGTGCTGTTCCTCCAGTTTGTGTTGGGCTTCACTGGAACAATGCAGCAAGCCAAGGACAGACATGTGGGCAAGAGAGCAGGGTGGAGTGTTAAAATGGCAAGCGACAGGGAGGTTTGGGTCTTTCTTGCGGACAGAACGCAGGTGTTCTGCAAAGCGGTCGCCCGGTTTGAATTTGGTCTCTCCAATGTAGAGGAGACCGCATTGGGAGCAACGAATGCAGTAGACTAAGTTAGAGGAAATGCAAGTGAAATGCTGCTTCACTTGAAAGGAGTGTTTGGGCCCTTGGACGGTGAGGAGAGAGGAAGTGAAGGGGCAGGTGTTGCATCTTCTGTGTGGGCATGGGGAGGTGCCATAGGTGGGGGTTGAGGAGTAGGGGGTGATGGAGGAGTGGACCAGGGTGTCCCAGAGGACACCATCAACATCCGCAGTAGTTTTTTGTTTTTATCTCTCTGTTTATAAGGCATACGCCTGGCGAGCTGCACTTTGAGGAGGATTTGGAGGTAAGTGAACAGTAACGTTGCGCAACATTCGCAAGGGTTGCCTGTTGGACCTCAAGGCTGAGGCGCCGCGCATTCAGGCAAGGGCACAGGCAAGTCACATTTTTCTGGCTGGCTGACAGTTTATGCCAGGGCAAGGGCTGCACTGCAGTTGAGGCGAATGGAGGGAGGGGGATGGGGGCAAGGGCTGCACTGTGGTTGAGGCAAGTTGGGGGGGTGGCAAGGGCTGCACTGCGGTTGAGGCGAATGGAGGGAAGGGGACGGGGGCAAGGGCTGCACTGTGGTTGAGGCAAGTTGGGGGGGTGGCAAGGGCTGCACTGCAGTTGAGGCGAATGGAGGGAAGGGGACGGGGGCAAGGACTGCACTGTGGTTGAGGCAAGTTGGGGGGGTGGCAAGGGCTGCACTGCGGTTGAGGCAAGTTGGGGGGGTGGCAAGGGCTGCACTGCGGTTGAGGTGAGTTGGGAGGCAAGGACTGCACTGCAGTTGATGGTAGTGCACAAACATGTGTTGGGAGGCAAGAGGGAAACGGCCGTGCATTAGGGAAACCTTGTATAAAATGATTACTCCTCCGCAGCTGAGACAGTTCAGGCGCAGCTACAATGACATGCTTGGATTGGGGCCCTTAGTTTATCTGCCCACCCAAGCAACGCAGAGGTCTGAAAGTACCACCAAATGCTCCAGAGCTTTTCACCCCTCGGCCACCGACTGTAAACTAATGAGCATTTTAGTGGACTGTAGAACAATTGGATGACTGGGCACATTGTACAATCTCCTTGCGAAAGCTGGCCATGGAGCAGTTACTGGTGGAGGTGCTCACAGCCCCTTGCAATGTCATCATTCAGGTTTGGACCAGTCTCCCCCATGGTTTAAGCTAACAGTGCAGCCTTGCAATGCAGGTTAGGAGAATACCTGCACCTGAGCAGAGAGTTCAGCATGCAGTCCAGTGGGTAAAGCTAACGCCAATTGGTCAGGTGGGGTGGGATGGAGGTGTGTGGGGTTTCAGGTAGCCATGCAGCGCACTAAACTCTGGCCATCCAAGCGGTGGCCAACACACTCTGGGATGCATTTAAGGGCCTTCAGACTTAACCAAGCGAGGTTCTTAGAACACCCAAGCTAACCCACACGTCTCTCTCTCATCCTGCAGGAGGAGTACATCAGGACCATGGAGCCTGGTGACCTAGCTGTATGCCTCATGGCTTATAGAGAGCGGAGACGAGAGAGAAGAGAGCGACAGAGACACCTGGCCGTGAAAGTGATTGCGGCACTTAATTTTTACGTCAGTGGCTCCTTTCAGGGCTCCACAGGTGACCTCTGTGGGATATCGCAAGCCTCCACGCACAAACACATCCATGAGGTCACGAACACAATCTTCGAGAAGTCACACAACTTTGTGCATTTCACCCAGGATCAGAAAAGCCAAGATGCAAGAATGCTGGGATTTGCCCAGATCTCAGGTTTCCCACAGGTGCAGGGTGCCATCGACTGCACTCATGTGGCACTCAGATCTCCGTGGCAAAAAGTGGTCAACTACGTCAACCACAAGGGCTTCCACTCACTGAATGTTCAGCTGGTGTGCGACCATCACAAACGCATTCTGCAGGTCTGTGCACGGTTCGCAGGGAGTGTCCACGACTCCTACATTCTCAGTAGGTTTCAGATCCCTGATGTCTTCCAGGATCCACAAAGGCTGCAGGGTTGGCTCCTTGGGGACAAGGGCTACCTGCAGAGGACAAAGCTGATGACACCCTTGCAGCAGCCTCAGAATGCAGCAGAGAGAAGGCACAACAAGGCTCATGCCGCAACTCGCACCTTGGTGCAGCAAACAGCCAGAATGTTGAAAATGAGATTCTGGTGCTTGGAGCCCTGCAATACAGTCCACAGAGGGTGTCACACAGCGTCGTCACCTGCTGCGCCCTTCACAACCTGGCGCTGCAATGGGGAGAGGAGCTGGCTGAGGAGGAGCTGGACGTCTCCTCCGTTGAGGTCTTCAGCGGGAATGAGGGTGAGGAGGTCCTCAAAAGCAAGGATGACAGCAATGACATTGCACTGGCCAGACAAGGCAGGCGTGCTCGGGAGGCCCTCATAGCTGCTAGATTCATGGAGGATGATGACAACATGCAGTGAGGAGACACCATAGATCCTCACATTGCATCTGTGAACATTTGACTCCTGTCTGGCTGATGGCAGCGCACATATCTTCTGTGATAAGGCTTCTGCCAAGGAGTCACAGTGGATGCCCATAGTCCTACACTCCAGGAGGATGATGAAGACGTGCAGTGGGGACAATCTATGAATCCTCACATAGCTTACGTGAATGTCTGACTCCTGTCTGGCTGCTGGCACCTCGCTTGTGCTCTGTGAACAGGGTCGTAACATGGAGATGCAGCGGGGAAACTTTAACTTCTCATGATCCTTCGTGAGCTGCACCCTTCAGGACCAGACTGTCACTAGACACATGCTGATGAGATGGGGGGTGGGGGCCAGCCACACCTCAAAGGTGCTGGGAACACACAGAGAGAATGGGGTCCAGGACATCCTGGCAGCAATGATAAACCCCATTGAGGTGCAGGCATGACTGATGTGACCAGTGGACAGTGAAGGCACACCATCAGTGTGCTGGGAGGGTTGCACAAAGCACAAGGAAGAGACCCTAGACTGAGACATCTATCTTTATCTTGTGCAAGGACCAAAGTTTCACATCTGAGTGACACGAGCACTGCTCATCAGAACAAGGAGCCATAGGCAAGGAGACATTCTTGGGAGTTTATTAACAAAGTGAACATTATGCACAAGTGATTAACGCCTGTGCCCAGGCTGTGCAACTACATCTTCTTAACCTTCCAGCCTTGTCGCTACATCTTGGTGCTCCCTCAACATCCACAGCGGAGGTGGGAGCAGCCTGCTGACTGCTACGTCCTGTCTGTGATGACCTTGATAGGCGTCCTCTAGAGAGCCGAGACCTGGAGGGCCCTGGCCTGCTTTTGGGGTCCTGATGTGTGGCAGTGGCACCTACCTCGGCCTGTGGAGCTGGTTTGGCTGGGGTCACAGGGAGAGGGGATTCGGATGGGCCGGACACTCCCAGAGACACCTGAGTGGATGGCTCCGGGGTATGCACCTACTGATCCTCCTCCCTACGAGTGTCAGGTGGCCCCTCGCCAACTCCTTGAGGAGAAGGGGAATCTGGAGTTCGATCCTCTTCTGAGGTGTCTTCGGAGCTTGAGTCGTGGACTCCCTTGGCTGTTTCCCAAATATGCCTGTGAAAGCAAGAAGAGATAATTAGTGCATGTCAGTGGCCTGTGAAACAGGACACATCACTCACAGGATTGTTGTCTGACGGATCTGTTGGATCTGCTGTCTGATGGATCTGTTGGGTCTGTTGTCTGACGGATCTGTTGGGTCTGCTGTCTGATGGATCTGTTGTCTGACGGATCTGTTGGGTCTGCTGTCTGACGGATTTGTTGGGTCTGCTGTCTGACGGATCTGTTGGGTCTACTGTCTAACAGATCTGTTGGATCACTGTTGGATCTTCACTTGATTGAGCACCGCCAACTGCATCATCAGCACAGGAACAGTCCAGATCTTCGCCGGCCAGCTGGATGACTCTATTATCAAAGTCTGTGAGGACCTTGATTTCAGACATCCAACACCAGTCTGTGACCCCTCCCTTTCGTTGTGTGCCAGCTTGTCCTGCATGAATATAGATGGAGAGAGTGTAAGCAGTCCTGGGCTGGAAGCACTGAGAGGTGTGCGTGCGGCTCACTTTAAATGTGGTGCCCAGCGTGAGGAAGCGGCAAGGTAATGGTATGGTGGGTGAATTTGTGGCTGCCCGCCAGTGAAACGGCGTGTTTCCCAGGAATATATGATTAACGAGGCAGGATTGAGACAATACAGTGTGAAAAGCTGCCATTGCAGCCGGCAGGAAAATGTTCTTTTACCTGCCCACTACTGCACTTAGTGCAAATCTGGGACGATTCTCCACAGAGAATTTACAGAAGGGAAGGGAAGAATTGACGATGGGCCACATGAAGGTGAGAGAAGGTGGAAACTGGAAGCAAAGTTGATTAAATTTTCCAGTTTAGGGCAAGAGCAGGAAACAGCAGCTATACAGTTATCAATGTGCTGGAAAAAATGGTGAAGGAGGGGGCCCCGAGGATAGAACTGGAACAAGGAATGTTCCACGTATCCCACAAAAAGGCAGTCATAGCTGGGACACATGAGTACCTATAGCAATACCTTTTATTTGGAGGAAGTGAATGGAGTTAAAGGAGAAGTTGTTCAATGTAAGAACGGGTTTAGCTAGGCAGAGGAAGGTGGTGGTGAATGGAGACTGGTTGGACCTCTGTTCAAGGAAGAAGGGGAGAGCCCTCCTGGTGGGGAATGGAGGTGGGAGGTGTTTAGAGGTTGCATGTGTATGGTGAAGAGGAGATGGTTAGGGCCAGGAAATTGGAAACTGTTAAAGTAACAGAGGACATTGGAAGACTCAAGGATGTAGTTGGGAAGATACTGGACATGGGACGAAAAGAATAGAGTTGAGAGGAAATCAATTAATTTGGCCAGGAAGAGGCAGGTCAATCATTGCAGTCCTGTTCATGTATCTTATGAAGGAGGTTGAAGGGGGCTGTTCAGGGTTGGAGACTAAGAGGTTGGAAGCTATGGAGGTAAGATCTCCAGAGGAGATGGGGGTGAGTGACAGTCCTGGAGATAATGGCTTGATGTTCGGTGTTGGAGTCATGGTCCGGGGAGGTTTGGAGGGAGTGTTGGAGAGTTGGTGTTTGGGCTCGGCAGACAGCAGCACTCTCATCAGCAGGTTTGGACCCGAGAAAATGGAGTGCAGCAAATTCAGAAGATGACATGTTATTGTGAGTGAGGGGAGCAGAGAAATTAAGATGACTAATGTCACACCAGCAGTTCTCAATGAAAAAATTAAGAGATAGTAAAAGGTCAGAGAGAGGGGTCCAGTTCGAGGGAGAACACTGGAGATGAATAAAAGGGTCCACCCTGAAGGGTTGGGGCAGACTCCTGACCAAAGAAGGACTTAAAGGCGACAGAAGAAGGGCTCAGCATTGTTCCAAACTTGAAATTCATTGAGGTAAGAGCATAAGAAGATTAAACTGAGGACTTTGCAAAGAACAGATCTCTCAGGGTCAGAGAGGGGAAGTATTATGAATATAGGGCAAGGAGTAAGATTAGGAGAAGTCATGGGGACAGAGTGAAGTGAAAGAGAAGAAAGATCCAGAGGGTGTTGCTACCCATGAGATGCTGAAGCTTGTGTTCCTTTGCACTTGAAAGGAAGAAAAATGTTTTTTATTAAAGTGACAAAGGATAAAACGAAACTGCGGACCAGGACAGCTTTCAGATAGAGTGAGTTGGTGATGCTGAAGAGGGAGGTCAAGACAGTGCATGTGGCAGCATGTGGCACTGAATGTGGATCTTAGGATGCGTGACAACAACATTTTGAGGAATGCTGAATATCTGGGCGATATCTGTACATCAAACACAAAATGACTCTTTATTCATGGGTTGGCGGTGCAGTCATTTGCTGGCTTGACCACTAGGTGGGATGTTTCTCTAAACCAAAAAACTGACCACATTCAGGCCAGTGCCAAGAACTTTGATTCCCAGAGTATCCTTTATTTACTTGGCAGAAAACTGCAAATATATAACTTACTGATAGGGACCTCCTGCCAATTTAATGTTGTTTCAATAATTCCTCCTACCCAAATGCTCTGAACAACTTGTCTAATACATGGAACAGAGAGAGTTAATGATGCAAATATTTTTCAAATAAGAAATGCCCCCTCCACGTAGCAAAAAAATTGCTGCATTTAAAAAAAAATGGGTAGACAAGAGTAATATCCCAAAAAATTATTAACAATATTTAACAAGTTCTGGAATAGGATCCCCAACAATAAAACATTTCATATATTGTAGATAAAATGTCCAGGTACAATGATGCACATCAACCTTAAGGTATTGTCAGGGACAAATAATTGGAAACAGTGAAATTGTTTGAGGAAAACAATGACGTAGATTGAAAATATACTGAAATGAATGGGGCTACAGTTATGTATTTTACAATGAGACACAATATATTACTTTGCTCATGTAAAGCAGTGACTGCCACTAGAAATAAGATACTTCTGACAAGTCAGCATCTAAATTAACTTCTAATTTGTGTGAAAATGGATATTCATAAGCAACTTATATGTAATTCATCGGGGCATAATGTGTAGCATTGGGAGTAGCACTGCTGTGAAATCAGTATGACATCCAAGTTTGAAAATCTTCCTAAAAGAGACCAACCACCTGATGACTACAAGACTTTTGTTGTTTCGCAAGAGGTATGCCAATGTTATTAGTACCTCTGCACCAAGAATGACGAAGTTCGATGCAACCAAAAATGAATTCTGATATGCCTGATACTCTTTAGTTCACACCTGAAGGCAGGTATTTGACGAATATTCGCTTTACTACAGGTAAGGCAAGGAGGCAGACCCCAAGTCTACCTCAGCCAGAAGAAGGATTGAACCCTGTGCAGTTGACATTAATTTGATCCACAAGCTAGCCATCTGGCCAACTGAGCTAACTGCAACCCCCGCCCTGCCCCATACCTGATACTAGATCATCTAAGAAAGTGAGCTGAAACTTAGTTAAAGCACACTTTTGTGCTGGTCAGTTCAAAAGATATAAAGACTAGTGTGAAAATATGCGGGATCTCAAATGGCATTTAACGGTTAACATTTCAGGTTGATGATCTTTCACCAGAACAATTAACTCTGTTTCTCTCTCCACAGATGCTGCCAAACCTGTTGAGTATTTCCAGCATTTTCAGTTTTTATTTCAGATTTCCAGCATCTGCAGTATTTTGCTCTATATTATTGAAAATCAAAAATCAGATGCCACAATACAAATTCAGGTTGAACTTTTGGCTACATAGGAATTTGTGAACGTACAGGACTGGAAAAGTCCATCTGGACATCCTGAGGTGAAAAAGAAAATACAATGTTCAATGTACATCTCACATTTGATTTTCTTGCCAAATACCTGTTCAAAACCCCCTTAAAATTACTGATGTTGTTATCAGCCTCAATTTGCAAGTATGCTGATAGTTTTAAGTAAGGAAGATGATACTTCCATTTACATAGCATTGTTCGCATACCATAGCTGTTTCATGCCAATAAATTACTTCTGATCTTTGGAGGAAAATGCAGCAACCTAAATGCATATAGCAAAGTCCCAGAAACAGCAGTAAGATAAATACCCAATTAATCAATTTTTAGTGATGTTTCTGGGGAGAAACGTTGGGCAGGGCATCAGGGGAATTCTACTCCGAATAGTCCTGTGAGATCTTTAAGTTTACCTGAGCAGGCAAACAGGCTTTGGTTTAACATCTCATCAGAAAAGCAACACCTCCAAAAACATAGTGCTTCTTCAATATTACATGTAAGTGTCAACTTAGATTATGTGCTCTGGAGGGTGCTTTAACCCTCAATCTTGTGACTCAGGCAAAATTGCTACAGCTACCCAAGGTTGACATCAGATCCCCCATCTATTTTCTCAAATCATAATAGCTACTTAAAATAAAAATAGGTAAGACATGGTTATGTAGATCCAGTCACAAGTGATTGTACATACTCAGGTTAAATACATGCTGCATATTTAAACCATGCATTTCCATTCTCTAATAATCAACACCATTTGCTGGTGAACAATTCAAACAGTTCCTATTAAACCATAATTATTAGGGGAAATACTCATGGTTAGTTGCTTGTGTGGCCAAATAATAATTTGTAAATGTTATTCACAAACTGAACAGAAAGCAGTATTTGTCAATTTGAGAAACTAATCCTCTAGCAGTGTAGCTACTAGTTTGACTCATACTTTCTTCTCTTCTTTTACTTGGTTAGTCGTCTCAGAAATCACATATTATTCCATGGCCAAGAGAAGACAGAAGACTGGATCCTAATTATCCACCAATGCCATGTTCCATCAGCTACATTGAATGATATTTCTTCCCTCATTGCGTTGAAGTGATGAGCCAGGTACTCTCCAGTTCCCTGATATCACAGAGATAAAAGTTTGCTGCGGGGGGGAAATCATGGTACAAACCCTTTGAAGTATGTGCCATACTACTAGGCAGCTTTTTTAATCAATGAGGGTATGGATTATTCCACTTTCATCCAGTCACTCATATCACATATGCATTGCCTGACTAATTGTGGACCAATACTGCTCTAAAGGCTCATAACAGCAGCCAGGATGACTTTCTGGTTTAATGCTCGACAACTCATCACAGAAGGATGCCTGAGATTGGAGATGCATTGTAAAGTATTGGTCCTCTCGCTCTCTTCCTCTCTCTGCAGAGCTTTTGCACAAGGAATGTTTCTTTTCTCTTGAATGGCCTAAATTTTGTTGAGCTATGGATCTATGGGCAATGGGAATTCTCCAGCACTCTTCATGTGAGTCCAGATTATGAGTGTCAGCAGATTATCAGTCATAGTGGTATCATAGTCAAGCCTGATTTTATCAAACACAATATTCAAATAAATATATTTCAAAAAGGAGTCACTAACAACAACATGCACTTATATAGAAACTCTTCAGTGACACCTTTGTGGTGTTCTTGATGCACTTTATCTGGCCTCCATGTGAACATTTCCCATAAATTAGCTTGACGTAAAAGCACTTTTTTGGCAAGTGCTCATCTGGCATTCTAACAATATGTCCTGCCATTTTATCTGAGCTCTCTTCAGCAGAGTGTGGATGCAAGGCATGTTGGAGAGAATCTCAATATTAGGAACCTTGCCATCTGATCTTGAGTAGTTTCTATATGCAGTCCACATCTAACAAGCACACAAGAGTGGAAAGGGCGACCGTTCAGTATACCTGTACTTTCGTTGAAAGATTAATTTTTCTTCACTCCCAGACAGTTTTTTGTAGCTTGCCAAAGGCAACATTGGTCTTAGCTATTCTGGTATTGACTTCATCGTCAGTGTGAACTGCTCTGGAGAGGGCGCTGCTGAGGTAGGTAAATTTATCAACAGTTTCAAGCCTATGACCATTGACTGTGCGTCACATACTGCTTTTGTGAGATAGATCGGTATATAACTTCAGTTTTTTGTGCTGATGGTGAGACTGAAGTTATGCTATGTTGCATTTTTTGTCCTGACCAGGGATTTAGGGCACGGTCATCACTGAAAAGAAAGTCACAAACCACAGGTTCATGCACTTCAGTTTTGGCTTGTAGTCTCCTCAAATTGAAGACTTTGCCATTTGTGCAATATCTAATGTGGATGCCACTTTTACTAACAGAATGTCGTTTTGAAAGCCTAGACAGCAATCACAAGTAAGAATTCTGGCTGTTGTTTCCACTTCATGGCTCAAGTGTGTTGAGGCCAACGCTGCTATTACCATTGTATTGCTAGATTCTGCTATTTCAACAACAGGCCAGGCTCAAACTGTTAACCTTGTGTTTTGCAAAGCTCAGTTCTGTTGAAAGGTGTTGGGCATAGTTTGGTAGGTCTAGTTAAGGTATTCATAGTCTTAGGTAGTTCAACAGTAAGTATTTATAAACTACTAGAAACTAAATACATAGGTACAGTAAAAGTCCAGGCTAGGAGCTGTCTCCATGCTTGCTTCTACACACGGTTTTGTCCAACACTACACTGACTCCTAGATGCGGGTCAACTATTCTCTCACATCACTTTGTGGGTGGTCATTTATGTAGCAGACCCTTAAACTACAAATTCCATATATGGCAGTCCACTTATCCACTAATTCATTCAGTAAATTCTACATCCAAATTTGAAGCAAGATCTCTGAATTAAATTCAAGATAAAGTGGATTCAAACATATAAACTTTTAGATTCAAGTAATACAGCATAGTTACAACACTGTTGAAGTAGAAGCTGTGAAATCTTTCAGGCAAATATTTAGACAACTTGGCAGCTGTGGTTCAGTAATATATACCCCAAATAGCAGATGCATGAGAAACATTTGTGACAAACTATCTAAAAATGTTAATGTAGACCATCCGTATGGTCCAGACTCAAGATTGCTCCCCCATTCTGTGGTCCTAATCTCAGCTGGCTTCCTTGACTACACAACCTGCTGTTGCAAGTTTCTGCACAGACAGCCTGCGATGGATTATTGCAGCTTTGGGTGTACATGAACCACTCTGCCTCTTGGACTCAGCAGATGCATAGTTGGGGGTAAGATTAAAATAGGGGAGCAAAAATACCTTCCCCCAGAAAGGTATAAAGGGGAAATAATAAGATGGGAGCTAAGCTAAACCCTAGATGGCCTCTATTCAGTTTTCAAAACTTCATCCAACAATAATAATATGATATTCTTAAATGACAAAATCAAACAGGTTATTGGCTCACATGACTGGTATGCATTTTTCAATGTTGCCAATTATTGTACTTATTGGACTGACTGAACAACACCACAGGGCATATGAACAAAGAACAACTGCTCTCAGATACAATAGTCTGCATAACTATTCATTCTTAATCCAAAGTAACCTGTATCTGGAAATAAAATTTGTTCTGCATAGTTGTGAAGCACTTCAGAGGTCAGATTAAGAGTGATTTTAAATTATATCAATTTTGAATCTCCCAGAAACATCAGAAATCTTTATCTACACAGAAAAATTATGGCTAAAATTTGCTTTTTATAATGGCAACCTACACCCACCCTCCTCATCGGTCGACATCGATCCTCTTTCAGGAGGTGCAAGGACTCCAAATCAATAGATTGGACTCCACATGGTTCAGCAAAGAGATTTTTGCAATTAATTAACTAGATGCAAAGTAAATGGGATTTATATATTAGTTGATATGCCATAATTGCATTGTTTCTATAATTTTTAGTCTGCTTTTGTTTTCTCATTGTTCACAAATGAAACCCTACGCATTGGAACATATTTAAACCTCCATAGAGCTTCCTCAATAAGTAAAAACATTGCTGTGTATCATCATATTATTCAGAACAGGAGGTTCCAGCTTTGATGCCTGGTCTGTCTGGATTGGCTGTATTCAGTCAAAGAAGCTGTAAAGGTGCTTTAATCGGCATCATAACTCTGGATGAAGAATGAGTAAATTCAGTCAATGTTCCGGCCTTGATAGTAGCCCAGTGATTGGCAAGTGTGGTGATCAGGTGAGTACATGATTTGACTTGGTTGTGATGTCCCTTATAGTCAAACATCTGCAACGCTCACTATCTAGATTTTTTTTTGAAAAATATACTTTATTCATAAAATATTTGGAAGAACATTCCAAACCATTTCAAAATCACCATCACAAAAGTACAATCAGATTCAACTTTTACACATGTATCACAAGGTGCATCAATACAATCAATGAATATTACAATCATTTCAATATGGTCAATGCAGACAATCAGACAATGGTATTGGAGTTATCAACTTACATCATGTTGCACTCTGAGGTGCTTCAATACAATTATAATACAATTAGTATTCAATGCATGCATTCATTTTGAGCTGTACAGCCCAAGGGGGTCACAACAGTTCCCAGCCCCTCGGTGCACTGTGGCAGAAAGGTCTTAGACAGCGACCTTTCCCCATTGGGCCTTTGCGGCGGCTGCCCCAAACTTTAGTGCATTCCTCAGGCATGTAGTCCTAGACTTTGGAATGTGCCAGTCTGCAACACTTGGTCAGGGACAACTCTTTGCGCTGTAAGACCAACAAGTTTCGGGCAGACCAAAGAGCACCTTTCACCGAGTTGATGATCCTCCAGCTGCAGTTGATGTTTGTCTCGGTCTGTGTCCCTGGGAGTAGCCCATAGAGCAGCCCGTAGAGCACAGAGTCCTGTGTCACAGAACTGCTCGGGATGAACCTCGACAGAAGCCACTGCATCTCTCTCCAGACCTTCTTTGCAAAGGCACATTCCACAAGGAGGTGAACAACGGTCTCATCCCCACCACAGCCACCTCGAGGGCAACGTGCAGAGGGGGTGAGACTCCTGGCGTGTTGGAAGGATCTGACGGGGAGGGCCTTTCTCACCACCAGCCAAGCTATGTCTTGGTGCTTGTTGGAAAGTTCTGGTGATGAGGCATTCTGCCAAATGACTTTGATAGTCTGCTCGGGGAACCATCCCACAGGATCCACCCTCTCCTTTTCCCGCATGGCCTCTAAGACGTTACGTGCCGACCACTGCCTGATGGACTTGTGGTCAAAGGTCTCTGCATAAATTTTTCCACGAGGGACAGGTGGTCCAACTACTTGGAGCGTTCTGCAGCAGCATGGCCAGACCCATCCTTCGCAACACCGGGGACAGGTAGAACCTCAGCACGTAATGACACTTGGTGTTTGCGTACCGAGGGTTTTTGCACAGCTTGATGCAGCCACACACAACGGTATGCACACATCAGTATGAGGGTGATGTTGGGCATGTTTTTTCCCCCTTTATCTAGAGGCTTGTACATCGCGTCCCTGCGGACATGATCCATTTTCGACCTCCAGATAAAGCGAAAGATGGCTCGGGTGATCGCCACCACGCAGGAGTCTGGAATGGGCCAGACCCGTGCCATGTACAGCAACTGCGAGAGTGCCTCACAGCTGATGACCAGGTTCTTACTCGCAATGGAGAGGGAGCGTCGCTCCCACATGCCCAGTTTTCTTTTCACCATAGACACTCGCTCCTTCCAGTTTCTAACACGTCCCTCCAAACCATATCCCCAGCACCTTCAGGCCGTCAGCCCTGACGGTGAAGGGGACAAAGGGTCAGTCAGCCCAGTTCCCAAAGAACATGGCCTCGCTTTTCCCACGATTTACCTTGGCTCCCGAGGCCAGTTCGAACTGGTCGCAGATGTGGATCAGTCAGCGCACCGACAGCGGATCCGAGCAGAAGACGGCGACATTGTCCATGTACAGGGAGGCTTTGACCTGAGTGCCTCCACTGCCTGGGATTGTCACTCCTCTTATGCCCGGATCCTTCCTGATGGACTCAGCAAAGGGTTCTATGCAACACACAAAAAGGACAGGGGAGAGAGGGCAGCCCTGCCTGACTCCAGATTTAATTGGAAAGCTATCTGGTTCCCACCCATTGATTGAGACTGCGCTACTGATGTTAGTGTAGAGCAGTTGGATCCAATTGCGAATTCCCTCCCCAAATCCCATTTTGGAGAGCACATCCACCATGTAGGTGTGCGATATTCTGTCAAAGGCCTTCTCCTGATCCAGGCTAATGAGGCAGGTGTCCACACCCCTGTCCTGCACATAGGCAATCGTATCCCTGAGCAGCGCGAGGCTATCAGAGATCTTCCTGCCCGGCACAGTGCAGGTCTGGTCAGGGTGGATCACCAATGCCAGAGCAGACTTGACCCGATTGGCGATGACCTTGGACAGAATCTTATAGTCCACATTCAACAGTGAAATGGGTCGCCAATTTCTAATTTCCTCCCTTTCCCCCTTGTGCTTGTAGATGAGGGTGATGATGCCTCTCCTCATGGATTCTGACATGCTGCCGGCCAGAAGCATACTCTCGTACACTTCTAGCAGGTCTGGGCCCATCCAGTCCCACAGAACCGAATACAACTCCGCCGGCAAGCTGTCGCTTCCGGGAATTTTACTCTTCTCGAAGGACTCAAGGGCCTTAGTCAGTTCGTCAGGAGTTAGCGGTTTGTCCAGGCTCTCCCGTGTACTGTCGTCTAAGACCTCCGTGATAGAGGACAGGAAGGACTGGGAGGCCGTGCTGTCTGTGGGCTTCACGTCATACAATCCGGCATAAAAGGATTTGCTGATCCTCAAAATGTCGGACTGCGATGACTTTACTGAGCTGTCTTCTTCCTTCAGGCTAACTATCTAGATTCACATATGAAGAACGTTCATTTGTAACAGGTACCGGTGGTGCCTGGTGCTTGTAGAAAAACACCCTAAGAAGGAGCTATCACCTTCAGGTTAGTGGACAGGAGAGGTGAAAATTGAGATAAAAATAAAATTAAATGAAATGGTCCCCTTCTCCTTAAAGCATGATGAACTATAAAAGTCCTTTTTTTTCCTTTGCTGCCTGTGAACAAAATAAAATGCTAATGATTTTTTTTGATTCATTCATAGGATGTGGGCTTCGCTGGCTGGGCCAGCATTTATTGCCCATCCCTAATTACCCTTGAGAAGATGGTGGTGAGCTGCCTTCTTGAACTGCTGCAGTCCATGTTGTGGAGGTACACCCACAGTGCTGTTAGGAAGGGAGCTCCAGGATTTTGACCCAGCGACAGTGAAGGGACGGCGATATATTTCCAAGTCAGGATGATGAGTGACTTGGAGAGGAACTTCCAGGTGGTGGTATTCCCATCTATCTGCTGCCTTTGTCCTTCTAGATGGTAGTGGTCATGTGTTTGGAAGATGCTGTTGAAGGACCCTTGGACAATTCCTGCAGTGCATCTTGTAAATGGTACACACTGCTGCTACTGTGCGTCAGTGGTGGAGGAGTGAATGTTTGTGGATCTGGTGCCAATCAAGCGGGCTGCTTTGTCCTGGCCAGTGTGAAGCTTCTTGAATATTGTGGGAGCTGCACTCATCAAGGCAAGTGGGGAGTATTCCATCACACTCCTGACTTGTGCCTTGTAGATGGTGGACAGGCTTTGGGGAGTAAGGAGGTGGGTTACTTGTTGCACGATTCCTAGCCTCTGACCTGCTTTTGTAGCCATAGTATTTATATGGCTAGTCCAGTTCAGTTTCTGGTCAATAGTAACCCCCAGGATGTTGATAGTGGAGGATTCAGTGATGGTAATGCAATTGAACATCAATATCTCTCTTGTTGAGATGGTCATTCCCTGACACTTGTGTGGCACCAATGTTATTTACCACTTGTCAGCCCAACCCTGGATATTGTCCAGGTCTTGCTGCGTTTGGATATGGACTGCTTCAGTATCTGAGGAGTCACAAATGGTGCTGAACATTGTGTAATCATCAGTGAACATCCCCACTTTTGACCTTCTGATGGAAGGAAGGTCATTGATGAAGCAGCTGAAGATGGTTGGGCCAAGGACACTACTCTGAGGAACTCCTGCAGTGGTGTTCTGGAGCTGAGATAACTGACCTCCAACAACCACAACCATCTTCCTTGATGTATTATTTTACACCACAGTAGTGGAATGTCATTATGGAGTAGGAAGTATTATCCCACTGGCACTGTTGAGAGATGTATAAGCATATTTTAAGGTGGTGATAAAACAAAATTAATTAAGATTGAAGTATATAAATTGGAAATGATTACTTTAACTTGGCTTTGAGATGGAGCCCCTGCAGAGCAATACATTTAAGAGTGTTTCCACCTTTATTTTCCAATGTCTCTGCCACAATTCTACTAGACAACAACTTATATTTATATAGCATTTTAACATAATCAACAGAACATAATAAACATCCCAAGGCACATTTACAGCAGCATAATAAAACAAAGTATGACACCAATGCACATAAGGAGATATTAGGTCAGATGACCATAAGTTTGATCAAAGAGGTAGGTTTTAAGGAGCATCTTAGAGGAAGACAGCAAGGCAGAGAGGTGCAGGGAGGGTATTCCAGAGCTCGGGGCAAAGACAACTGAAGGCACGGACGGGTGGTGCAATTAAAATTGAAGATTCTCAAGAGGCCAGAATTAGATGAATGCAGATTTCTCAGAGGATTGTGGGGCTGGAGGTGATTACAGAGAAAGGGAGGAGCAAGGCTATGGAGCAATTTGAAAATGAGTGATGTTACGGTGTTGAAAATAGGTGGTCTTAGTGATGGCACAAATATAAGGTCAGAGGCTCATCTCGGGATCAAACGTGACATCAAGATTGTGAACAGGTTGGCTTAATCTCAGACTGTTGCCAGGGAGAGGGATGGAGTTGGAATCTAGGAAACGAAGTTTGGAATGGGGACCAAAAACAATGGCCAGAATTTTCCAGCCCCATTGGTGTCGGGGTGTCATGGCAGGCATGGGGGGGCACGGGGGGGACAATATGGTGAGAAGTCCAAAAGTCGATTTCATGCTGGTGTGAAAGCACAGCAGGATCATCCGATGATGTCCTCCATGGTGGAATGCCATCCCACTGGAGGCCAGCGTGAACCCGATTAGCATCCCGGTAATGGGATGTAAAGTAAGGCCCGACCAGAATCGTCCCACCACACCAGATTTACCATTACCCTGGCAGGAAAACACACCGGCCCAGAACACGTCTGGACAAGTGTGATGTACAGAAGTTGGGACTTACCATTGGGGCCTTGCTCAGATCGCTGACATCTGAGAAGATGTTGCTGGGGCCCAACAGCTACCGGACCCTCGAGGAGCACATGCATCGCACACTGGGTGGGTTCTCATGGACATGGCTCTGCCGTGAAGTAGCTCACGGAAGGTGGGGGGTCTGCTTTGGAACATCATGGTCTTGGTCATGGGCTGCTACGGATGATCAGTGGCGGGGGAGGGGGAGTGGGGGTGGGGAAGGTCTAGCTGTGAGTGGGAGAGGAAGGTGCACAGGGGGGTTGGGAGAGGAAGGTCTAGATGTGACTGGAAGAGGAAGGTCTACCAGGGGAGCGTGAGGTTGGGAGAAAGGGGATGGAGTCGTCTGTTGAGGGGGTGGGGTGAGGTTGGGAGTGTGGAGACAGAGGTGTCGGGGAAGGGGTGAGGTTGGGAGGGACGGAGGAGCGATTACCGGGGAGTGGAACAGGGTGTAATGGGAGAGAACGTGGCAAGTGGGGAGATAGGTGTAAAGGGGGAGGTAGGTGTAAGCATGGGAGTTCGGCGGGGGGGTGGGGGCAGGTGTCTGGGGGGAGGAGGGAGTAAGGATGGAGGAGGGAGTAAGAGGTGGGGATGTCCAGGTGAACGTGCAAAGGGGGGGGTCTGTGGAGTCAATGGCTAATCCTGGGGAGCGAACTGAGGGTGGGCACGGTAGGAGGGAATGATGAGTATGAAAGGGGCCAGCCAGTAGTTTGAGAGGGTGGGGGTGCATTGGTAGCAGTAGAACAGTGTGGTTGGTGGGGACTCAAAGGCAGACACAGACCCTGGGGATGGGAAGGAGGTGTTTGGAGAGGTGAATGTGGATGGGGGTGGGATTCTCAGGAGGGAAAGTGCATGTTCACCTGGACGTCCTGGAAAAACAAGGATTCAGGTTGGTAGGTGACAATGGGGAGATGGAAGGTGATGCCAGGGGGTAAGCAGTGATGAGGGAAAGGACATGGGAGACTGGCGGAGGAGAAAGGACAGGGGAGCTGATGATAAACTTGACAACTACCATTTTACAGAAATCAAAAGTGAGCGGACCTCATGTTGGATGAACACAGGTGCTGCATGGGAGTGCGATCAGTGGGTGGGCGGAGATACAGGTTGGGCTCAGATGCACAATTAGAGAACCCCAGCAGGCAGCACTGAAAATGCTTGGGACAGTGAGATGAGTGTGATGGATGAAGGGGACGGTACTTGCATGAGGCTCTGATAGGCCCTGCCACACACAAACACACTTCTCCCTCCAGAATCACTCGTGGTCTGGCTGTGTGCAGCTGAACTGCTAGTAGGGGAAGGTGAAGCATTGGGAGGACTAGTGAAGCCTGTCAATGAAGCTGAAAGACAATATTACCTAATATTCAGTGAAAGTGAATATTTTTTCAGATTATAAAGTGACAAAATGTGTTCACCTGTGCAACCACTAGTGATCAAAATTTCTCAACTTTTCTAGACCGACCACTTCTTCTAGGTGCTACCTTGGTTGGCCTTGTTGCTTCTGATGACTCCAGAATGCATCCTCTGGAGAGCCGAGGCCTTGGGGGCCCCGGCTTGCTTTGACTTCTCCTGTGGGCCAGCTGCTCCCTCTGCAGTGACAGAGGACAAGGTTGAGGGGGCTGCAGGCAAAGGGGACATGGAGGGAGCGGAAAGCCTTTGAGATTCCTGAGTGCATAACTCAGGGGTATCCAGCTGCCGCTCCTCCTCCCTTTGGGTACTCAAGGACCCCAGCCCGACTCTTTGAGGGGAAGGAGCACCTGGAGGGATGTCGAGGTGCCCCTTTTCCCTCTCGTGTTGCCACTGCAGGAACTCATCCATGGCTATCGCGATGGAGTGCAGGTCTCCATGCATTTCCACATTCTGCTGGACCAGGATCTCCATGGCATCTGACATCCTTCTCATGAAGGCCTCCATACACACACATGTAGGCACCACTTCATCAGACAGCAGGCATACATACTCCTCTGGCTCGCCTGCCACTCTGTTGAGGGCTTCCAACAGCTCTGTGTGATGTTCCCCCGCCTTCTGCTGACTCTCCATGATGAGTTGGAAGGCCGAATCCAGCGACTCGAACCTCACAGATGCCTCTTCCCCACCAGTTCTCTGAGTGCCGGGGAGCTTGCTGAACCTGGCCCCTCCTGCTGCGGTCACGTGTCATTGTGATGACCACCAGACTGTGAACCTGAGCATGCTCTAGACCTAGGTCCCACTGAGGTGTGTGTCTCTGCGTTGGTGAAGGGTGTGGGTAAACGCTGTGATGGGTCTACCAGGCTGCTTATTTCCAGCTCTTCAATGGAAGAGGTGTCCTCTTCTCTGGAAGTGAGGACCTGAATGGAGCTGAGGGTCTGACTGGCTGAGGGCATTGGTTGCTTGGCAGAGCTACCTGTGAACCAAAATAGAGATAATTAGTGCATGGCAGCAGTCAAAAGCAGGAGAGAGCGCACTCACTGTTGCGTTGAGAGTGTGATGAAAGTGGTTGTCTTACCCTGGTGGAATGGATGAGAGCATTCGTCTTCTTATCTTCTTCCTGCACTGGATGGCTGACCTCCTCTGTGCTCAGGTGGCACTGACTGCCGCTGCCACCACCTCCCAAGCCAGATTGGGGACTCTGGTGGACCTCCTGCGGCCAGACTGGGGGTAGACATCGCAGCAGCCTTCCACTGCATCCAGCAGGTACCCCAGAGAGACGTCACTAATTTGAGGTAACAGTGCAGGAGCAGAAAGAGAAGCCATTGCAAGTGATCCTCTGGCTGTGGTTATATAGGTAAGGGTAGTCCCACCCAGGTAAGAGTAGTCCCACCCAGCTTAGACAATAGTGGAGAGGTGTTGGGAAGAGAATGGCGTGCTTAATCATGCCAAAGGTTGCAGACAGATCAAGAAGGTAGAGGAGAGAAAATTTACCTTTGTTACAATCATATAGGATGTCACATGCGACAATGATAAAAGCTGTTTTGGTACTGTGGCAAAGACGGAAACCTGATTGAAGGGATTCAAACATCAAATTCAGGGAAAGATCGGAGCAGATTTGGGAAGTGACAAAGCATTCAAGGACCTTTGAGAGGAAAGAGATATTGAAGATGGGAGGGTAGTTTGCCAGGGTGATGGGGTCAAGGGTTGTTTCTTTGAGGAGAGGGTCGATGACAACATATCTAAAGAGAAGGACAACACCCAAAGAGAGAGAGAGAACGGTTAAAAATATCGGCTAAAATGGGGGCCAAGAGGGGAAGTTGGGTGATCAGCAGTTTAGTGGGATTAGGATCAAGGGAACAGGAGGTTGGTCTCATGGACAAGATGAGCTCAGAGAGGCCATGAGAAGAGTTAGGAGATAAACTGGAGAAAGATGCAAGTTCAGGGCTAGGGCAGGGGATTTTTTTTTTCTTTATTTTTTCATGGGATGTGGGCATTGCTGGCAAAGCCAGCATTCGTTGCCTTCCCTAATTGCCTTGAACTGAATGGCTCACTAGGCCATTGCAGAGGGCAGTTAAGAGTCAACCCCGCAACAGTCACATAAGGATGACCACGTAAGGATGGGAGATTTCCTTCCCTGAAGGACATTAGTGAACCAGGTGGATTTTTACAACAATGAGAGTTGATATGGTCACTATTACTGAGACTAGCTTTATATTCCAGATTTGTATTAAATTCCACCAGCTGCTGTGGTGGGATTTGAACCCAAACCTCCAAAGCATTAGCCTTGGCCTCTGGATTACCAGTGCAGTGACATTACTACTACACCACCATCTCCCCCAAAAGAAAGGAAATTTGGACAGCTGGACTAGTGGTAGGGAGGGACCTTGCAGAGGCAGCTAATCGGATTGTCTCGATCTTAGTGACAAAGAAGTCCATGAGCTCGTTACATCAGCTGGGCCCCCAAATTTAGTTGTTTGCTGAAAATTGACTAGATTTAGCATCAATAAGCATAGCAGAGTAATGTAATGGGGGAAAATTCTGGCAATGGATTAAGAAAGCTTCATTCATATAAATAAAATCATTTGACCATCATACCTAAGAGAGACCATAAGGATAACTGATGAGAGAACTGGAATTATCACACTGATGTAAAAGGTGTTTTTGTTCTGAGTTCATATTAAAGACATATAATGTGGTACTATACAGGGGCCTTTCTATATAGGGTGATTTTTAGTGCCAGCGTATTTTTTACCTGTGGGTACTAATGACAAACCGTGAGTACTGGATCAGCAAACACGTTAGTCATAAAAATTTTAAAAACACGCACACCACTCAATGCAACCATTTCCCAGAGGAAAAACTATTGTAATATGCCAAAAAAATTAAAGTCACATCACCAGACAATAAAGGAAAGTAAAGCTAAAACATAAATTTGCAGTGTTTCCAGTGCCCAGAACACAGTGCCTTAATGGGGAGATTTTTTTTTCAGGAAACACAATGGCTCAGTGAAGAGAGAATGACATATGACCGGAAATGTTTCGTGAGAAACTGTAAGTTATGTAAAATGGTCTCTGTTTGAGAAGCGCTTATAGAGCAGAATTCCATTGCTGTAACGTAACCTACACTTCCCCCTGGAAAGCTCTCCTAAAAGGGCTGAGATAACAGGAAGTCAGGTTTTTTCCACCGAGAACAGACATTTCTTGTTTGGAAAAAAATAGTCGCTCAGTTCCCTCCTGTAATACAATATACAGAGGCTATGTAATTTCTATTTATCATAGAGTGGCTGTGGATCATATCATTCTTGCTGCCTGTGTAATTTCTACTTATACAGTTAGTTTTTGCTCCATGACACTGAGGAATTGCAATGTCCTATATTTCTAGGAAATATATTTGTGGTCATTGACCATAACTAGCACTTTGGTGGACGTTGAAGGACCATAATGATTCCTCCTATGAATAAAACTGATTCATACAGAGGGGCTCTGTAGATGATAGCTACATATCTGTGGTGGGAAGGGGACAATTGTACAGAAGACTGTTTGTGCAGTGGTCTGATGTGGCAGACAAGAGAATATAGATATATAGATTAGCATGTATTCTTCAGATTATTGTTGTTTTTCTAGTTAATGCTTTTACTCATATGGGCCTTTATTATCCAAACAAATCCAAATAACAAGGAGGCTTCTTTGCATGCTTGTAATTCTGTAGCATATAAAACACCAGCATGACCCTTGAGACCCTGCACTGCAGTGCAGAATGTTCCCCAACTGATCCAGACTCCTTAAGTCTTTCTTTAATATGCTTTTGTGTGCTCTTATATTGGATGGATGCACAAACCTGATTGTAGTGGTGTTCATCTAGGGTTCTGTGAAAAATTGTATGTGTTGTCAGCAATGGCTGCACAGGATAGTCTCCAAGCAGCTACCCAAAGTTTTTGTTTGGTGAAGTGCTGGTATAGTGAAGCTCCTTAAACTAAAAGTCTGGGTAATGTGAAAGAGTAGTATCCTTTTCTGTTCACATATGTCTGGTCATTGATGAAGGGAGTACTTATGGTCATGTGGCTGTCATGGATGGCTCCTTGGATCTTAACAAATTCTGCCACTTAATAAAATTGCAGTGCTCTAGCTTATTGGCACTGGTTAGCCATGGACGGAGGATAAAGATATTCAACTCTAGTGAAAAATGCATCCATGACTTGATTGATACAGTTGGTTTAGGTGGAAGCTTAGGAATGATCCCATGGTGTTTAAATTAAGCGTCAGTGACCTGAACATTCACTAGCAGAATTGGATATATATTCTATAAAAGGAAATATTTATAGAATATGGGTAAAAAATGGGAAAGTGGTACTCATTCAATCGCTCTTTCAAAGAGCCAGCACGATTGTTCAAATTCCTACTTCTGTGTACTATGGATGGTGTGAGTTGGCTGTGAGTCTTCGTGTATAATATGGCAAAACTTAGTGAAAGCTTCCATCGTTAAGAAAAATCTCCATTAGATCACATGAAGACAGGAGTGCCTCTGCCTTTACACGCTGGTGTAGCCGCAATGTGTCATCAGTGTAGCCTTACCAACCTGGCCACTCCATATTCCTTCTCCTCTTTTTCCAAGAAGTAAAGACAGATGGAAATTCTCAAAGGGAAACTCTTTTACTAAAATGATGGAAAATGGTAAATAGCAGCTCAGCAAATGGCACAAAGGCAGATGGAAAAGGAGGTGGCAACAGCAAAAAAATAAAAATTAGCAACCAAAACAATAAAGAAATAAAGTTTTTACAGCACTGGGAATTGAAGAGCTTATTCCTTTAAGATTAGTTCTATTGTCAGGAAGGTGCTTAAAAACTATGAGTGTCAATATTATAAAGAACTATTATGAATGAATGTCTTCTTCTTCGGCAGTCCCTCAGGATTGAGGATTATTTGCTTCCTCTCCAGTTCACTGGGTTCGGAGATGGCTGATAAGTCCAATGCGTGATCTGTAGGCTCTGCCACATGTGGAGTAGGTGGTGCTTGGAGGGTCAAGAAGATGAATTTTTAGGAGGCTTGTGCCCTCTCTCCAACGCCTCGGCTTCGCCTCTGCATGTTCCCAATGAAGTCTCTTGATGTGTTTAGTGCCTTTTCAAATGAGCCTTATCTATGTTGGTCACAAGCTAGGGATTCCCATGAGTCAACAGGGATGTTTGACCTCTTCTAGGTATGTCCTCAGAGCATCCTTAAATGTTTCTGCTGTTTTCCTGGGAGTCTCCTGCTGCGACTGAGTCCAAGTAGGGCAGTTGCTTTGGGAGTCTAGGTATACGAACAATATATCCTGCCCAGCAGAGCTGGTTTTTGAGTGATCAGCACCTCAATGCTGGGCATGTTGGCTTGGTCATGGTTTACCGGGCAGCAATGATCCCACACTCTTATATGTTTCAGAGACTTGGACAACCTGCAGCAGACACCGCAAAGTACCATCAGCTATGCCTCCGCAAGATCCTCCAAATCCTGTGGCAAGAAAGGTGGTCCAACAGCAGTGGATGTGCCTAAATGAGAATAAATGACTTAAGTCCCATTTTCAGTCATTTAAACCTCATAAACATGCATCTGCCTAAAATTGAGTGGCTGTAGCCACCATCTGCTGGAAGATTAGGCAGGTGCAAACAGGTGTGTAACATTGTGGATCACTATTCCACTTGCCATACCACACCTTCCCAACTGCTCAGTGGGAAATCCAGTCCTCAATCTAGGCTCACATGTAAAGAGTGAAAATTTTGGTGAGGTCTGTACCAGTGGAACAGAAATACAGCATGAAAGAAAGAACTTACATTTCTACAGCACATTTTGCATTCTCAGGATGTCCTAAAGCACTTCACAATCAATTAAGTACTTTTGAAATGGTCAATGTTGTAATGTAGGCAAACACCTTCAAGAATCAACCGTTTTAGAAGGGGAGAAAAATGAGAAGAATAATGGCAAAGGGTTCAGATTAAACATTTGTTAATTGTGATAGATATATAGTGCTCACTGCATCGTGAACTCACCCTTCTGCTGTTGGGGTGAATTTTGTGCATTTGTGTTAAAACATAGGCAGCTGTTTCAAGAAATTAACCTGCCCAAAAAGATACTTTCTGTACTTCTGTGACCTCCACAGCTTGGACTAAATGGTTACATTCAGGAGTTTCCGATTCAGGAAAAATAAACAAAAAATTGTGCTACAAATGATCTTTAAAAATGCAATATTCGACAATACATTATTTTCTTTTTCATCTTTCTTTACTGCAGTCTCACTGAAGGCAATTACTTTGCTGAACATCAGTCGCATTCTGGTATCTCACTCAAATGATAATTTTTATTTTCTCAACAATTTTCTTTGCCAATTTTCTACCAGGAAATGTTGAAGGGAATGGAGGAATAGAGGATAAATAGAAATATTGGAGAAAATTACTCTATAGTAGTAGGGCAATCTGGGTGGTTACTGTGACAAAATTGGTGAAGTATGCTTCTATTGGCACCCTGAAGAATGCCCCACTATAGGCCTGACAAATGCCTGGAGTGATGGAAGGGAGGAATTCAGTTGGGAAAATATGCCACATGGGACCAAGTTAAGTTTTAGAGACTAAAAGTAGTACAAAAAAATAGGAAGACAGGAAAGGAGTAATATAAGGCAGGAAATAGGGAAATGTGGGTTTAGGGCAGCAGCCATTTTTCACATATGGAACAAGACAACAAATGCAGTTAGAATATTAGCAATGGTATGGAAAGGGAGGCAAAAAGTGGTTGATAATAATAAAGGGAAACTAGGTACAAGAGTGGTAGGGATATAGCATTCAAGGGGAGGCAAAAAAAGTCTAGGGAAAAATTTATTGAGAAATTAAGCCTATTAGAAGAGATGGGCTTGAAGCATCAGAGTTCAGAGGATTTCCTACTGATAAGAATTTGGCCGATAATAAAAGGATGGAAGTCTATGGAGATGGGAGGAGTGTCTGAGGTCATAAAGGTGATTCAATAAATAATAGTCCAAGGCAGATTGGGGGTTGGTGATGAAGCTAATAGATTAGTAATTCAGAGGCTAGTGGTGGGAAGGCAAAGGATGCCTCGATGACTCACTGGATAAACTGAAGTTTCTTGGAGAGGCTGGGATATAAACCTTGTTTTACATGCTTCAAGATCAAGAGTTGATAGGGATTTGGGAGTGACCGGGTACACATATTCTTTGTTAGAGAATGGTATGGGTAGGTGACCTGGAAAGAAGGGAGAAAGTTAACTAAACAGGAAACTGTGTTGTTATTGGCATCACATTTACACATTTCCAAATCATCACATTGCTCTTGAAAGGTTACTTTTCACAGGGGTAAATATCATATGAAAAGATTGCTTCTATATTGTTCTTCCATAGGTGGCACTATGGTGCAGGATAAACAGCCTAATTAGTTTTGCCCTATTGCAGGTACATGCTCATCCTTTTCGGAGCTTTTTCCCTGAGGCTTTTAATTCAAGAAGGCAGACTTTAAAAAACCCACAATTTTGACAATTAACAATTAATGGCAGTGCATAAATTGAAAACACGCTATGGGTAGATTTCTTTTGTGCACTAGATGCAAGGAAAGTATAAATGGGTTCTTTAATGAATGGGTTTATAATTTTGCTACAGCTGGCATAAAGAGGAAATCTCCCACTGAGAGTTAAGAAGTGTTGCACATTTTTTAATGTTATGCTCTTCATAGTGAGAGTAAATTTACCCTTATGTCTTCTGTTTATTGATAGATTGTAATATACCAAAAGCAAATTTTCAACAATTTCTTTTAACTTTAATTTCTTTTTAATTGTTCTCAGGCTTCCTCAATGGCTCAGCTAGTTAATAAAGTAAGTAGCTTGTCTCAGCCACAATGCTACAATTGCCCTCTATTCCTCTTGGATAGAGAGAATAAAATCACCTAATTCTAATTACTATCCCTGATGGCAAGTGTGTGTGTGCATGCAGATGTCTTTTAGGACAAGTTTGGGCTTACCTGTGATGCTCTCATTGTTACTCCATATCCTGGCTCACACAAAAAGATGACCATTTGAGTGAAGTACTAAGGGTGACTCACATCTGTGAACCATTATCTATAGCAAGAGCTAGCACCTTCAGATGAGGAGGTGGGAAAATGTTTTAAATTTATCTGCAATGAATAGTGGTTTAATACATGACACCTAGGACCATACAACATAAAAATACATCATTTTTCACATATATACCATATATAATCAAGATAGAAATATTCTTTTAGTTTATAGCCAGACTTTCATTTCTCAAAATGCAGATTAAAGCTGATGTATCAGTCAGTCTCTGTTTAGACTCTAATGAGTTTTGCTACAGGGCTGGTAGAGTTCAAACACTGGTCATGTTATCTCATCTTGATTTTAATGTTAGTTTTTCTATGAACTCCCCCAACTCTTATCATTATCTTGGCCACTAAGCTAATTTTTTTTTTGCTGATCAGCATCCTACCAGTGACTCAAATATTTTACAAGTCAGGGTTCTACATGTGCTTTTGTTGGATAATAGTACAGTTTTCTATTAATATCTTGTGACATTGCTCCTAACAAACAAAATGACATTACAAGGATAATGCTGATTATTTGAATTTAAAAAATACAGAGCAGTGTTGGTCCCTGTAAAAGAGTATTATATAAAATATGCAGGAGATTTTATAATACGGGGTGAATATTATATACAATAATTTTATGCTTATTAACACAGTATGCATTTTATATTTATGCAGAAGTGATGTACCCCTATATCATTGAGTATATTATCTAATAGAAACTTGAATGGTATGCCTCTGTCACATGGAGTGCATTGATATACAAGTACACCTCCTGTGATGTTGCTTATCTGTAGTTTGGTACATTGGTGTGAGGTTCTTCACCTGTATGAATTGAATGCTATTTTGAGGTAATATTCCTGCCTCTGAATTAGAAGCTACAGGGTTCAAACACTTGGACGAACAAAAACCAGAACTCTATCTCTGAATTCCAAGCTGACATCAGTAGGATGTTCTCATCTATTGGTGGTCCCCCATATAGGATGAACCATCCATTGACTGGTATAATGATGGTTATGGCCATGGAAGAAGCATTAACAGTCTGATAGGCATGCGAGTCATCTCATTACTTCACACTGTTCTTCAATGGAAATGGGTGAAGCTATGAAACCAGCACATATTAACAACCATTAGTTGGTTGTCTCAAGCTATTCTGAATTAATCACTTCAGGGGCCCAGCTATGAGAAGAAAATTGTTTGCTTCACACAAACAAACAGTCATACCAGATATTGGATGGTTCGCCAAAAAGTTTCTGAAAGTATGAAGCAGTCTGCTTCCAGCGTTTGTGGTGGCATCAGCATTCTGCAGTTTACCTTGGAGAGTGTGGTCTCACAACAGGAGTCAATGTTCACAGCCTTTGCAGCTTTGGTGGAAGTGATGAGCTTTGGTGAATGCACAAAAAGCTGCAATGCAGGCTGTGGGCTCCAGTTTGGTAAAATGGGTATCAATATTGGGGAAAATAGTGAACCACATGAATAGAGGAATTCAAGAAGTCACTCACTTTTTCCAGTCTGCTCTCCTGCAGATCAGTACATGGAACTGATGCTCCCCAGCCCCATGGAAGTGGCAGGATGTAATTGCATCAGCTCCCTCACTGCCTTCTTAATGATGAAAGACTAGAAACCCTGGAGGAGCAAAGGGTTTTGGGTGTCCACGTACACAAATCACTAAAAGCTAACGCACAGGTACAAAATGTAACCAAAAAGGCTGACTGAATGATGACATTTATCTTAAGGCAACTGGAATACAAAAGGAGTGGAGGCTATGCTTCAGTTGTACAGAACCTTTGTCAGACCCCCTCTGGAGTCTGCATTCAGTTTTGGGCATCACACCTCACGAAGGACATATTGGCCTTGGATATGGTACAGCACAGTTGCACCAGAATGAAACCAAAGCTTCAAGGGTTAAATTATGAGGACAGATTGCATAAACTTGGTTTGTACTCTCCTGAGTTTAGAAGGTTAAGGAATAATTGAATTGAGTATTCAAAGTGATTTTAAAAAAATGTTATACTCACTCTTGGGATGTGAGTGTGTGACCGGCAAGACCAGGATTTATTGCCCATCTTTACTTGCCTTTGAGAAGGTGGTGGCAAGCCACCTTGAACCATTGCACTCCCATGTGGTGCAGGTACACCAATAGTGCAGTTAGGGACAGAATTTCCAGGATTTTGACCCAGCCACAGTGAAGGAATGGTAGTATAGTTTCAAGTTAGAAAGGTGTATGACTTGGAGGAGAACTTGCAGATGGTGGTATTCCCATACATCTGTCGTTATCCTTCTAGGTGATAGCATTTGTGGGTTTGGAAGTGTTTTTTTTATTTATTCAGGCCAGCATTTATTACCCATCCCTAATTGCCCTTGTTCAGGGGCATTTAAGAGTCAACCACATTGCTGTGGATCTGGAGTCACATGCGGGCCAGGCCAGGTAAGGACAGCAGATTTCCTTCCCCAAAGGACGCTAGTGAACCAGATGGGTTTTTACAACAATCGACAATGGTTTCATGGTTATCATTATACTTTTGACTTTTTTATTGAATTCACCATCTGCTGTGCCCAGCACTACCCTGGGTCACTGGATTACTAGTCCAGCAACAATACCACTAGGCCATCACCTCCCCATTAAGTTAGATACAGGGAGGCTATTTCCTTTAGTGTGCGAATCCAGCGCAAGAGGCACAATCTTAAAACTAAGAGCTAGGTCACTCAGGAGTGAAATCAGGAAGCACCTTTTCATACAAGGATTAAGAGAAAATGCCCAAAAGGTTGTGGCTGCTGGGTCAATCGAAATTTTTAAGATTGAGACTGACAGATTTTTATTAGGTAAGAGCATATGGATCAAAGGCAGGTAAATGAAGCTGAGGCGCAGATCTAACTGAATGGCGGAACAGTCTTGTGGGGTTGCATTGTTTAATCCTGTTCCTATGTTTCAACCAATACTAACCATGATTCCAAGAAGCCATTTGGGCCAGATTACCTCGGCAGAAACGAACTGTGCAAATAAAGCAACTGGTTTCAGAGCAAAACCGGCAGAAACCAATTTTAATCTTCAGTTTTCCCTGGTTCCAGTTTGCAACCATTTGGAGAAAGTACATACATAGAGTACTGTGATTATGCTGCTTATCAAGATTTCAGAGTTGTGTCAGAGCTGTTCACACTTGCAATCTGCCATATAATTCAGTTATAAATTCCAGCTGTCTAGGATTGCATAACATTAACTAGGGTGATCATAATGCAAGCCTATCCAAAGGATAGGAGGCTACGCAGAGACATTAACCAGCACAGGCAGAGAATAAAAATGAGGGGAAAACGCTTGAGAAGACAGAATGAAATTCAGATATCATGTCATATGATTTTTGCATGATATATAACTCACAGAATCACACCCCAGCCTTTCTGACATGTCAGCATTGCTTTTTATTCCCTCTTTACATTTTTCCCTCTCTCTCAGCTCTTTAAAAGCAATGACTCTGTTTGGACAAGTTCTACGGGTGCAGATGTCCTCAGGGGCTTCACTCAAGTGGCCATTCGTCATGTGAGTTTAGGCAATTGGTTGGTCTCAGCAGGCGATTCAACAGCAAGGAATCGCATCTGAGCCCAAACCCTACTCAGCATCTGCATAATTTTAGCACAAATTGCTAAATAACATTCAGCAATGGAAATCTGCTTGATTTTTCCCTTCCCTATGGAATGTCTTTGGCCACCTCCCTTAACTGATTCCTCAGGTGAGATCCAGACTGTGAAGCACCTATATGAAAGACACTATAAAAAAGTAAATTTCTGTTCCCTGACCCAAAATGCTGAGTATAGCTGTCGTACTCCCACTGGTGCACTACTTGAGATCAGCATACATTTATATATTTCCATTACGTGCGGCAGAATGGCTTCCCCAAAGGAGCATGGAATTCTCAAAGATAAAGAGGGCTGCTGATTATAATATGCACTTGGGAAATTTCCTGATTTTCTATATGGCCAGTCCAGTCCCCCTGTTAACATAGGAAAATCACCCTTCATGATGATTAAAAATAATGTATACACCAAACCGAAGAAGGGAAATAGGACTGGTGATCATCAAGATGAGTTTTAAGGAACAGCTCAAAAGAGCAAAGGGGATTTCAGGGAGGGAACCTCAGATTTTAGGTCCAAGACAGCAAAACATGCAATCAATGGTGCAGCAAAGAATGGAGGTGATGCCGAAGAGGAATGGAGTTTGAGCAGGAGGGAGACTATAGGAAGTTATAAAGATAGAAAAGCATAGACTTGGATTGAATTTGAAACCTTCCTGGTCTGTATTCTTCAACTCCTCACCATCTTAACCACATACACTGTTATCAGAGCTCTGCACTGCTTGAATTTAATTCCGCTTTGATGCAAAGAGAATCCTAAATCCTACATTATGCCATCTTGCCCTCTCTTCCTTCACAGGAGTAATTGCTGCCTGCTGTATACTACCCTCTGAGATGACTCAGCTAAGATCAAGAACTCTATATAATGTTGATTGCGGGTGAAACTCATATCCTAGTAGTCAATGGTACAGTAGTAACTCATGCAACCAGCACTTTTTTTTGCATAATAATGTAATTTCAGGACTTGCTTATTAAGGAATAATTTATTTATTATTGTTTAGAATTTCACTGTGTTAATTGTCAGATCATTGAGCTGTGAAATTATCATTTCCAGCCAGATAATACTTGTCCTTTTGTTTACTTAGCTAATGCCTTACACATTTAATTTCATAGGCCTAAAGGAAATGTTACTGGAATACTTCTTAGAGTCATAGAAGTTTACAGCACAGAAAAAGGCCATTCGGCCCATCGAGTCTGCACCAGTCAAACAAGTATCTAACTATTCTAATCCCATTTTCCAGCACTAGGCCCATAGCCTTGTATGCCATGGCATCACAAATGCATATCCAAATACTTCTTAAATGTTATGAGGGTTTCTGCCTCTATCACCCTTTCAGGCAGTGAGTTCCAGATTCCCACCACCCTCTGGGTGAAAAAATGTTTCCTCACATCCCCTCTAAACCTCCTGCCCCTTGTCTTAAATCTATGCCCCCTGGTTACTGATCCTTCCACCAAGGGGAAAAGTTCCTTCCTGTCTACCCTATCTATGCCCCTCATAATTTTATACACCTCAATCATGTCCCTCCTCAATCTCCTCTGCTCCAGGGAAAATAACCCCAGTCTATCCAATCTTTCCTCATAACTAAAGCTCTCCAGCCTAGGCAACATCCTGGTAAATCTTCTCTGCACTCTCTCTAGTGCAATCACATCCTTCCTATAATGAGGATTCCAGAACTGCACACAATACTCCAGCTGTGGCCTAATCATTGTTTTATACAGTTCCAGCATAACCTCCCTGCTCTTATATTCTATGCCTCGGCTAATAAAGGCAAATATCCCATATGCCTTCTTGACCACTTTATCTACCTGTCCAGCTACCTTAAGGGACCGGTGGACATGCACACCAAGGTCCCTCTGATCCTCGGTACTTCCCAGGGTCCTATCTTTCATCGTGTATTCCCGTGCCTTGTTTGTCATGCCCAAGTGCATCACCTCACAATTATCCGGATTAAATTCCATTTGCCACTGATCAGCCCATCTGACTAGCCCGTCTATATCCTCCTGTAATCTAAGGCTGTCGTCCTCACCATTTACCACCCCACCAATTTCCGTGTCATCCACAAACTTACTGATCAACCCTCCTACATTCAAGTCTAAATCATTTATATATACCACAAACAGCAAGGGACCCAGCATTGATCCCTGTGGAACCCCACTGGACACAGGCATCCAGTCACAAAAACACCCCTCGACCATCTCCCTTTGCTTCCTGCCACTCAGCCAATTCTAGATCCAATTTGCCAAACTGCCTTGGATCCCATGGGCTCTTACCTTTGTTATCAGTCTCCCATGCGGGACCTTATCAAAAGCCTTGCTGAAGTCCAAGTAGACTACGTCAAATGCATTGCCCTCATCTACACACCTGGTCACCTCTTCGAAAAATTCAATCAAATTGGTCAGACATGAACAATGCCTTAACAAAACCATGCTGACTGTCCTTGATTAATCCCTGCCTCTTGAAGTGTAGATTATTTCTGTCTCTCAGAATTGCTTCCAATAGTTTCCCCCACTGAGGTTAGACTGACTGATCTGTAGTTCCCTGGTTTATCCCTTCCTCCTTTCTTGAATAACGGTACCACATTGGCTGTCCTCCAGTCCTCTGGCACCACTCCTGTGGCCAGAGAGGTATTGAAAATTATTGCCAGTGCCCCTGCTATCTCCTCCCTTGCCTCACCCAACAGTCTGGGATACATTTCACCTGGGCCTGGAGATTTATCTACTTTTAAGCCTGTCAGGCCACTTAGAACCTCCCTCCCTTTCTATGCTAATTTCTTTAATTATATCACAGTCCTTCTGCCTGATTTTTCATACCCACGTTGTCCCTCTCACTTGTGAACACCGACACAAAGTACTCATTTAGAATCCTACCTACGTCTTCCGGCTCCACACACAAATTACCACTATGGTCCTTAATGGGCCCTACTCTTTCCCTAGTTATCCTCTTACTCTTAATGTACTTGTAAAATAACTTTAGATTTTCCTTTATTTTACCTGCCAATGTTTTTTCATGCCCCTTTTTGCTCTCCTAATTCCCTTTTTAAGTTCCCCCCTACACATTCTATACTCTTCTAGGGCTTCGACTGTTTTGAGCCTTATCTGCCATAAACCTCCCTTTTTCTCTTTATCCAATCCTGTATATCCCTCGACATCCAGGGTTCCCTGGATTTGTTGGTCCCACCCTTTATCTTTACTGGAATATGTTGGTCCTGTACTCTTCCTATTTCCTTCTTGAATGAGTCCCACTGCTCTGACACAGATTTACCTAAAAGTAGCTGCTCCCAGTCCACTCTGGCCAAATCATATCTGATCCTGTTAAAATTGGCCTTCCCCCAATTTAGAACTCTGATTTCTGGCCCATCCTTGTCCTTTTCCATAACAACCTCGAATCCAATGATTTATGATCACTATCTGCAAAATATTCCTTCATTGATGCCTCTACCACTTGCCCGGTTTCATTCCCTAAAATTAAATTCAGGACTGCCCCCTCTCTTGTACTGGATTAAAAAGCTCTCCTGGATGCATTTTACGAATTCCGCTCCCTCTAAACCTATCACACTATGACTAACCCAGTTAATGTTGAGGAAGTTGAAATCCCCGACTATTACTCCCCATTATTTTTACACATCTCTGAAATTTGCCTACATATCTGCTCTTCTATTTCTCTCTGACTGTTTGGGGGCTGATAGCACACTCCCAGCTATGATATTGCTCCTTTTTTGGTTTTAAGTTTAACCCAAATACTTCATATTTGTGAACTTTGGTATTTAGCAAATTACTTTAATTTAACTAACACAACCCTACAATGTAAACCTTGGAATTAAAAAATATGCTGGAAATGCACAGCAATTCAGGTTCTAGTAAAGACCAAAAAACTTCCGTGTGTGTACCATTTCCAGTGTTTCTGCATGCATTTTTGGTTTCCAGTATTTGCAATGTTTCCTTTTTTTAATGTAAATACATGAAATCCCACCATAACATCTCTTGCTTGTAAGAGAAAAATGATGAGTTATCCTTCTTTCTCAAACAAAAAAGCTACCTGTTTTTTTTTAATGGCCTGATTTTGAAACTGGCCTCGATTTAACAAGCTTGAGAAAGACACTGTCGCTTTAAATATGTCGTACGTTTCTTAATACGCACACGTATATATCCTAGACAGAGCTAAAGTTTAGGGTTGGGTTGCCTGTGGTATCTGGTGTAATCATTGGTAGACATGTTTTGACTACCAGGCTATCTGTCATGCAAAAACCATCAGATAAGTTTTGCTCCACCCACGCCAGCTACTTTTGCAGAATAAATAAAAAGTAAACTCGTTTCGTTTGTCGAACTAACTTGCACGAGTCAGAAAATGCAAATTGGCGAGTTAATGAGTGGGTGGAAGTCGCGAAAGTTCAGCCCTGCGAAAGTACAAACGTCTGCTTTTTCATTTGGTTCAACAGTTGAGAGGCGTGTCGGTGTTTAAGAGTGGCCTTGAGGCTACGGGAAATACTTGGTTTCTCTCCCACGCCGACTCGACAACTGGAATGAATGTTTGGTTGGACGAAGTCACCTTCCCCCACCTCACCAAACTGCCATAAGACATTTCAGAAACATAAATAAATTATAAATGGAATACAAAATGACATTGGGTGGATATTATTTCTGTATCCTTGACAGGCCATAATTAGAGATCGATTTATTCAGCAACATTCTCTCAAGTTTCTCGTTCTCACGGGTTCTTAGGTTAAATGTTTTTTCTACAAAACGAGAATGCATAATAAGGGAGATTTGTTTTTGTTTCCTGTCCCCTCCTACTTAATTTTCTGTATGCCGAAACAAAATTAATAATATGACCGCTGAAGCTGAGCTTTTATATGAGTACTTCAAATTAAAAGAGAGTTAAAACAAAGTGCTGAAAATACTCAGCAGGTCTGGCAGGATCCCTGGAGAGAGAAATAGCGTTGATGTTTAGAGGGGAGTATGACTTCTTCAGAACTCTCCTATTAAAATAAGTAAAGCTTAAGTTCAATCATGCAACCGTGTGTCTGCAGAATTAACAGCACCTGGTTAAATAAAACTACCCCAATTTAATGGCTTAATATACAGGCAGCAAGGCACTCAACCAAACTGAGTCCAGAAACCCAAGGTTCAATGTCTGTTCTTTGCTGAGCTAGCTAATCTCAGCTACAGTTAGTGATAGCATACTACAACAACTTGAATTTGTTTAGAATGTTGAACATTGCAAAACGCCCAAGTTACTTTGCAAAAAGAAACTGGACTCATGCAAGAGTATGGGAGGAAGATTAGAGGAAGTGATAAATGGTTCAGTTGAAATAGATTTTGACCAAGTTTCTGAAAACTTCATGTGTTAAGAATTTGACCTTTGTTGCCTTCCTGCCTTTCTTTCCTCTTCTGTGCCTTCCCGATGCCCAAGGTTCTGCCCTTCATGCAAAGGACCTAAAATCTGACAGTCGTGCCCCATTTCCAGCTGGAGCCTTCCTTCTGAGCAGGTGGCCACCCAATTGTCCGTGGCAGCCTTGCTTTTCTGTCCTCATGATGCTGGGTGTGTGCCAACCCTGTTCAGTGCCTGGGCTCTCCCTGCCACCTGTGCAGAGCCAAGAGCATCCCTTTACTAAGTGCCCTGTCCACCTTTGCCCCGCTGACCCTCTTATATGGCTGGGGTGATGCCCTGGGACAGCCATGAGAGTTCCTCACTGTTTCTTGCTTGCCTTCAGCTGGTCAGTTTTTGAAGGCAAGAGTAACCAGTCAGGCACTTTAACAATTAGACATTCCAACATTGAGAAGCTCTTAACAAGCTTTTCAACTCCCTTAATTGGTGTGAATTGGAGGGTGAGGGAGGGTTTCCTGTCCTGCCCTGCCCTCCCCATGCATTGCAACGCCTTGAAATCAACACACTGTCTGGCACCAGTAGTGATAGCATACTACAACAACTTGAATTTATTTAGAATGTTGAACATTGCAAAACGCCCAAGTTACATTGCAAAAAGAAACTGGACTCATGCAATAGCATGGGAGGAAGATTTTGAGGCCAGCTTGCCTCCACTTCCATTTTAGGAGGCCCTGAAAAATCAATCCCTGGTGTAGGAACTGTATGGGGAGAATTTAATCTGACCCATGGGAGAGGGCTGGGCAGCATGGCGGGGGAATGTGCTGCAGCATCAGGAGGGGAAGCCTGTCATTTTACAAGAGAGTTATGCATTTCTTCCAGTGGTACTGAAGATTGAATAAAAATAACACAGTAAAGGAATACAATAGGAATATAAATTTATTTTCAAAACTTTCATATCGTGAAACAGTAGTTGAAATACAGATTAGCAAACTCTCTTTTCACCACTAGATTGTGGGCTCAAATTCACCTGTGGTTGAAAGAGATTCTGAAATAATGGTTGCCGAAACACAAAGTGTTTAATCCCACAAATCAGACAAATGTCAACTTGAAGCTAACAAAATTTGCTCAGAATATCCGTAATATGATATTAAAAATGTTATGTCTATGTGCACTTCTTTCAAATTTTCCATGTCCTTTGTCAACATTTATAATGGGGCCTACCTAAGTAAACTCTTTATGCTGCATTTGGTGGCAGAGCAGAACTCCTTAGTGAATGTTCCACCCCAATTCCAATGCATCACTCTACTTCTCCACTACGAAGTCTTGTTGCAATTGTAGACAGCCTTGGTGAGAATGCACCTGGAGTGCTGTGTACAGTTTTGGTCTCCTTACCTAAGAAAAGGTGTGCTTGCCATAGAGGAAGTGCAATGAAGGTTTACCAGGCTGATCCCTGGGATGGCAAGATTGTCCGATGAGGAGAGACTGAGGAGGCTGGGCCTCCTGGGGGAGGTGATAGTATTTTCACTGGACTAGTACTCCAGGGTAAAAGCAAAAAACTGCAGATGCTGGAAATCCAAAACAAAAACAAAAATACCTGGAAAAACTCAGCAGGTCTGACAGCATCTGTGGAGAGGAACACAGTTAACGTTTCGAGTCCGTATGACTCTTCAACAGAACTAAGGTAAAATAGAAAAGAGGTGAAATATAAGCTGGTTTAAGGGGGGGTGGGACAAGTAGAGCTGGATAGAGGGCCAGTGATAGGTGGAGATAACCAAAAGATGTCATAGACAAAAGGACAAAGAGGTGTTGAAGCTGGTGATATTATCTAAGGAATGTGATAATAAAGGTACAGATAGCCCTAGTGGGGGTGGGGTGGGGGGAAGGGATTGAAATAGGCTAAAAGGCAAAGATAAAACAATGGATGGAAATACATTTAAAAATAATGGAAATAGGTGGGAAAAGAAAAATTTATATAAATTATTGGAAAAAAAGGGGTTTGGAAAGGGGGTGGGGATGGAGGAGAGAGTTAATGATCTAAAATTGTTGAACTAAATATTCAGTCCGGAAGGCTGTAAAGTGCCTAGTCGGAAGATGAGGTGCTGTTCCTCCAGTTTGCATTGAGCTTCACTGGAACAATGCAGCAGGCCAAGGACGGACATGTGGGCATGAGAGCAGGGTGGAGTGTTGAAATGGCAAGCGACAGGGAGGTCTGGGTCATGCTTGCGGACAGACCGAAGGTGTTCCGCAAAGCGGTCACCCAGTCTGTGTTTGGTCTCTCCCATGTAGAGGAAACCGCATTGGGAGCAGCGAATGCAGTAGTACTCCAGGGTAATGCTTTGGGGACCCGGGTTCAAATCCCACCATGGCAGATGTTTTGAAATTTGAATTCAGAAATCTGGAATTAAAAGTCTGATGATGACCATGAAACCACTGCCGATTATTGTAAAAGCCCATCTGGTTCACTAATGTCCTTTAGGGAAGGAATCTGCTGACCTTAGTGGGTCTGGCCTACATGTGACTCCAAACCCACAGCAATGTGTTTCACTCTTACAATTAGGGATGGGAATAGCCTAGCCAGAGATGCCCACATCCCATGAATGAATAAAAAAAACTCAGAAGAATGAGGGGTGATCTCATTGAAACATACAAAATTCTCACGCTGCTTGACAGGGTAGATGGGTAGATACAGGGATGCTTCCCCTGGCTGGGGGGGTGGTGGGGGGGGGGTGGTGTCCAGAACCACGGGACAGAATCTCAGAATAAGAGGTAGGCCATTTTGGACTGAAATGGGGAGGAATTTCTTTACTCAGAGGATAGTGAATTCCAAAGGGCTGTGAAGGCTCAATTATTGAGCATATTCAAGACAGAGATCGATAGATTTCTAGATATCAAAGATACCGAGGGATATGGGGATAGTGCAGTCATTGAGGTAGAAGATCAGCCATGATCTAGTTGAATGACAGATCAGGCTCAAGGCGCCAAATAGCCTACTCCTCCTATTTCCTATGTACTTTGAATATTTTTGTACATTTTGTTATTTAATTATAATAAATAAGTGAAAGTATATAAAATATGGACAGAACGAATGGGCTGAGTTTTCCTGGCCCTGCGGTGGTGGACTTGGGGACAGAGGGGCTGGGAATATAGGAGGAGATGCGTTGGGACGGCTCCCCAATGCATTTCTGTCGCCAGGGAACTTCCCCGGTGTGGGCTGGGAATAGGATTGATTGTCTACTCCAAAATGGCAGGCAGCCAGCCAATTAAGATATTTAAGGCCCCTACTACAGGCAATTTTGCGGGCTAGATAAGGATGGCTGCATATTAATCACACTATATGATACAAATGCCTTTCGCATAGGTTTCCCAGCTTTAATGCGGAAGAACTTGGGGTTTTTCTTATTCTTCTCCTCTGTTGATGGAAGCACGCCTTTGATTGGTCCTTTAGATTTACTAAAGAAAGCATGTATCCCTGACAACCAGCTTTAAAATGATCTTCCGCAATCCCTTCCTTCATTGTTTTGACCAACACCAGATGAATAAACCTGCTGAAGCTTCAAAAGTGAAGCCTTAATTTCCAATTCTTTACAATTTTGTCCAAACATTTGTTTATTCCCTAATTTTACAATTCTTTTTCAAGTTTGTTGATCTTTTCATTCAGCTCAGCAACTGCTCTGGTCTTGGAGGCATCCACCTCAACCAGCCAATCTTCAGTTATTTTATGAGCTTCATTTGCTTGTTTCAGTAAACTGTGAAACTCCTCAACTGCTCTGGTGAGTTCAGTTGCCTTTGTTTCAGAGTCATCTGCAGAACCCTTGTACAAGTTCAACAATTTCTCAATGGCATTCAGTTCATTTTGGAATCTTTCCTCCATGGTTGCTGACTGCTCCTTATTCTTTCAATTCACTCATTAAATTTTTCTTAGCTGATTTTAAAGTCTGGATCTGCTCTTCCACGATGCACATCTCATCTTTTTTGTTCTCCATATTGTATCAGAGTTCCAAGAATTTCACTGTTCTATTCACAACAAAGTTCCAGTAGTTCGTCAATCATGGCTTTTAATTCTGCATTCAACCAAAGCTCTGATTCCTCAATAATTCATTTTCCTGTGCATGTCGTTCTACACAACACTTGAACTTCAAGTAACAGAAGTTTTAACTGAAGATCTATCTTTGTTGAATTTGCTTCTACAAGTTTATCATTTAGAAACTCTGATTCTTTCCTTATCTCTTTCCTCCCTTGCTAGCTTCTCTCTCTGGAGTCCAAGTTCAAGCCTTCACATTTCTCTTTCCTTCTCTTTTGCCTCCCTTTAGAGTTCAAGTTTTTGCTTTTCTCTATTTCCATCTCAAGCTGCTTCATCTCTTTTTCTTGTTCAAGCTGTTTCACCTGCAACTGAACTCTAGCCAACTCAAACTATGTCCTAACTGGGTCTGGCTTTTTTCCTTCCAATCGTAGATGCTGCGCAATTACCTCAATTATGTCTGCTTTTAACTCTTAACTTCAACTTTTCTGCTAATGGTATTAATCTAGCCTTGGTTATGTACCAGTAGCTTCTTGTTTAAAGTAGACAAAATTTGAAATGCCAGGTATTCACCAAGAGAACGAAGCCACAAGATTCCGCAGTTTTAACCAAACAGAAGAATTCTTACTATACAAGAGCCAGCAAAGCAAACAGTCAGTACCATATCTCTTATAATCTAACATCCAGAACGAACAGGAGGTAAATATGAATTAATAGGAAAACTGTGGTCAAACACACCACAAACTGCACATTAAAAAGCAGACACAACCAAGACAGATCCCAAACAAGTGATCACTGAGAGTCACAAAAATCCTTTAAACTTGGTCTTCCTCACAAGGAATTTCAGCTCCGCTCCTTCAAGGATATACCCTCCGATTTTCCTGAACAGCCTGCAATTCAGCCTGGAAGCTTTCTTGTTTCTTCTGCCTACGAGTTGTCAGACAAGCTGGCTCCAGCTCAGAATGCCCCAACAACCATTCGCCGCCCAGTTGCTCAATCTCTTCTCAGAGACTGCATCCCACAGTTTTTTCTAGGCTGCACAATGGAGTCAATACACAGACACAGTTCCAGCTTCCTAGAGTAATTACTACCCCCCGGGCTTCTGCGCCCCAATTCCTAGCAGCGCCAAGTAACTACTGCCCTTCATCCTCCCGTTCCCACTGCTCCTGCCGCTGCTCCAAAACTCGTGTTTCTGTCACTTGTCCAGCCCAGACTATTCGTGTCATGTGGGCTTGTTTTCATGCCCAAAAATCCCAGTCACCTGAGTAACTTTTGTGCCATTTCCCCAGGTCCTGTGGTCACTCTTTGCATCATATCTCAATATTCGGTCAAAAGAAATCCAGATCAGAGCATGCGTGGCCCATTCCCCCCCTGCCACTCTCTGCACTTGCACCAGAGCCCTAGGCATGCCAAGAGTTGTAGTCCTCGGCCCTGAACACACACAATGCAAACCCAAGATCAGAGATCCCCCTCACAGTGAGGGTCTTGGCTGTGCAGATAGAGCTGAAGTGTCTGGACAGGATAATGAGTGTAGCTGCAAGGCGTGTTGTTTTAAGGAGTGCTGTGCAGGAGAATGCTGAGAAAATCAGAGTGTGAGACTTGGAACTTGAAATCGTTATGCCACTCCCCTTTCCTGTTCTCTTGAGGTCCTGGATTTTGCTGTTTCTAGGTTGGAGGGCCCACACTTCTGCTAATTTCCTTGGTCACTTCCATCCACTCCTGTTTGGTTGGAGAGTTGGTCCTCTTCTGTCCAACCTTGGGAAAGATTACCTCACTGCAGTCCCTCAGATCCCACAGCAGGACCTCCAAGTAAGAGTGAGACACTCAGGGAGCAACCTTCCAGTTTCCTTTCTATTCCTGTGGTTGCTGCAGCCTCAAACATTGGTGTACAAGTAAGCCACTGGAACCCATGCATTGATGCCTTTAATTAGATATCCTTCCTTTGACAGATATAGTGCATGATCCCACCCACTCCTCCCTGACTGGTTGGGGAATTAGGAAGTATGATTCTAATGCCATGGCTCAGTTAGAGGCTGCAGAGTCCAATGGATTCCCAAACTGCTAATGGTCCTGCCACTTTGACAGGAACTAAATTGTCAAAATTCCATCTATAAACACTGTGGTTAGAAAAATAAGTCGGAGGCTGAGTACTCTGTGATGAGTGTTGTTGACTGATCTGCTACTTTCCAGTATGTGCACTGTTGCAATAGTTTGCTTTCCATCTCCCTATTAAGGGGATGTTTTGAAAAGTCATATTCTGATTTCGAGTTCTCGGGAAGCAGTGCTCAAATGAGCTGCTGGGCCAAACCTCCTGCCTCATGTGGCTGCCTGCAGACGACTAAATAGTGATCCCAGTGCTGCTGTAGTCAAAGAACAAAGAAAACTACAGCACAGGAACAGGCCCTTCGGCCCTCCAAGCCTGCGCCGATCATATTGCCCGTCAACTAAAACATTTTGCACTTCTGGGGTCAGTATCCCTCTATTCCCATCCTATTCATGTATTTGTCAAGCTGCCTCTTAAACACCACTATCGTACCTGCTTCCACCACCTCCTCTGGCAGCGAATTCCAGACACTCACTTCCCTCTGCGTAAAAAACTTGCCCCGCACATCTCCTCTATAGTTTTCTCCTCTCACCTTAAATCTATATCCCCTAGTAATTGACTCTTCCACCCTGGGAAAAAGCTTCTGACTATCTACTCTGTCCATACCACTCATAATTTTGTAAACTTTTATCAAGTCGCCCCTCAATCTCCGTCGCTCTAGTGAGAACAATCCGAGTTTCTCCAACCTCTCCTCATAGCTAATAACCTCCAGACCAGGCAGCATCCTGGTAAACCTCCTCTGCACCCTCTCCAATGCCTCCATATCCTTCTGGTAATGTGGCGACCAGAATTGCACGCAATATTCCAAGTGTGGCCTAACCAAGGTTCTATACAGCTGCAGCATGACTTCCCAGCTTTTATACTCAATACTCCTGCCAATGAAGGCAAGCGTGCCATATGCCTTCCTGACTACCTTATCCACCTGCGTTGCCACTTTCAGTGACCTGTGGACCTGTACACCCAGATCCCTCTGCCCATCAATGCACTTAAGGGTTCTGCCATTTACTGTATCATTCCTGCCTGTATTAGACCTTCCAAAATGCATTACCTTGCATTTGTCCGGATTAAACTCCATCTGCCATTTCTCCGCCCAAGTCTCCAACCGATCTATATCCCGTTATATCCTTTGACAATCCTCTTCACTATCTGCAACTCCTCCAACCTTAGTGTCGTCTGCAAACTTACTAATTAGCCCAGTTACTTTTTCCTCCAAATCATTTATGTATACTACAAACAGGAAAGGTCCCAGCACTGATCCCTGCGGAACTCCACTAGTTACAGCTCTCCATTCAGAAAAGCACCCTTCCACTGCTACCCTCTGTCTTCTATGACTAAGCCAATTCTGTATCCATCTTGCCAGCTCACCCCCGATCCCGTGCGACTTTACCTTCTGTACCAGTCTGCCATGAGGGACCTTGTCAAAGGCCTTACTGAAATTCCATGTATATAACATCCACTGCCCTTCCATCGTCGATCATCTTTGTAACTTCCTCGAAAAACCCGATCAAGTTAGTGAGACACGATCTCCCCTTCACAAAACCATGCTGCCTCTCACTAATATGCCCATTTGCTTCCAAATGGTCGTAAATCCTGTCACGAAGAATCTTCTCCAATAAATTTCCTACCACTGACGTAAGGCTCACCGGCCTGTAATTTCCTGGATTATCCCTGCTACCCTTCTTAAACAATGGAACAACATTGGCCATTCTCCAGTCCTCTGGGACCTCACCCATAGCCAGTGAGGATGCAAAGATTTCTGTCAAGGCCCCAGCAATCTCCTCCCTTGCCTCCCTCAGTCTGGACAAGCAGATATATTTACCCCCTGCTGATGTGTATAGCACAATTAGCACTAGCTAGATGCAGAGATCACGGAATTGAGCAGGCAATACAAAATTGCCCATCGCAATCCCTGATATTGTTTTTGGGGCCTATATAACTTAGCCTCCAGTGTGTGCTTATAAATGGCTCAACCTTCCCACCCTCTTTGCTGGAGGATAATATGGAGGCAAGCACTATAAGGGGAACATAGGACTTAGGAGCAGGATTAGGCAATTTGGCTCTTTGAGCCTGCTCTGCCATTCTGTATGATCATGGCTGATCTGGTTGTGGTCTCAGCTCCACCTTCATGTTTTCCCCCATAATCCTTGAATCCCCTGTCTATCAAAAACCTTTCTACTTCAACCTTGAATGAATTTAAAGACCCAGCCTCCACTACTTTTTGGGAAAGAGAATTCTACAGACTAATGACCCTCGGAAAAAACTTCTCCTCACCTCAGTTTCCGACCTCTGCCCGATCACATTGTGATTAAACTATGTCCCCTAGTTGTAGTCTACCCCACATGAGGAAACATCCTCCCGGTATCTACTCTATCCAGTCCTCTCAGGATCTTATATGTTTCAATAAGATCACCTCTCATTCTTCTAAACTTCAATGAGCATAGCCCAATCTATTCAACCTTTCTTCGTAGGATAAGCCCTTCATCTCAGGAATGAGTCGCGTGAACTTTCTCTGTTTTGCTTCTAAAGCAATAAAGGAGACCAAACTGTCTCCAGATGTGGTCTCACCTAGGCCCTATAAAGCTGCAGTAAAACTTCCCTACTTTTATATTATATTCCTCTTGTAATAAATGCCAACATTCCATTTGCCTTCCTAATCACTTGCTGTATCTGCATACTAACCTTGTGATTCATGTACCAGGGCACCCAGATCCTTCTGTACCACTGAGTTCTGCGATCTTTCTCCATTTAAATAGTATACTGCTTTTCTATTCCTCCTGCCAAAGTGAACAAGTTCATATTTTCTCACATAATACTCCATCTGCCAAATTTTTGCCCACTCACTTAACCTGTCTATATCCCTTTGCACACTCTACCTCCTCTTGACAACTTACTTCCTTACATATCTTGGTGTCATCAGCAAATTTAGCTACCATACGTTGTTTCTTCATCCAAGTCACTGATATAGACTGTAAAAAGTTGAGGACCCAGCATTGATCCCTGTGGCACTCCACTAGTTACAGCTTGCCAATCCGAAAAAGACCCATTTATCCCTACTCTCTGCTTCCTCTCAGCTAACCAATCATTTATCCATGCTAATATGTTACCCCCTGCACCATGTGCTCTTATCTTGTGTAGTAGCCTTTGATGCGGTACCTTATCAAATGCCTTTTGGAAATCTTATACACCACATCTACCAGTTCTCCTTTATACACCTGGAATGTCACTTTGCCAAAAACCTCCTAGTTAAACACAAATTCCTTTTCATAAAGCCATGTTGGTTCTGCCTGATCACATTGTGATTTTCTAAGTATTCTGCTATAACCTCCTTAATAATGGATTCTAGCACTTTCATTTTGATAGGCGTTAGGCTAACTGGCTATAGTTTCCTGTTTTTTGCCTCCCTCCTTTCTTGAATAAAGGTGTTACATTAGCTATTTTCCAATCCGCTGGGACAATTCCAGAATCCAAGGAATTTTGGAAGATTATAACCAATGCATGAACTATCTGTGCCGCCACTTCTTTTAAGGCCCTAGGATGCAGGCCATCTGGTCCTGGGGAATAACAGTAGAGTGTTTTTTTAAAACCGGATTGATATTTTAAAGTTCCAATACACTCCAATTTTCTTATTAACATGATGTATTATTGAGCCATGGGGCTGGATTTTCCTGTAGGCTTCAGGACCCCAATGTTGGAACCAAATGGGGATCCCAAGCCTGCACTTAAATGCAGTGTGAACAGTAGCGCAATATTCTGGGAGGCAACCTTCTAATTGGCTGTCTCTATGTTTGCCAGCCTAATAAGAACGGTGGGCCGGCTCCTGATGGAACAGACCCAAATAGAGTCGGTAGCTTTGGGGCCTCAGCAACCCCAAAAGGAGAGGTGGGCATGGCTGAGGCAGGTTGGGGTCTCAGGGCTCTTCAAATGGAGGCACTCTTTTTGGCCAAGCAAAAGGGCTGCGCTGAAGACTGATGAAGTCAGCAGGGATATCAGGGTGGAGGGGGAAACCCCTTTCCAGGCTTATTTGCCGATAGGGCTGCAGGCTTTCATCCCATCTGGCCATGTCATTGGGGCATGGAGCCTCCAGCGCTGATGGCCCCCTAGCCTGCTGCTGGGAGGCCACCTCATTTAAGGTAGCAGCCTCAGAACATGGCGAGGGGGGTTGGTCACTCCAAAATCAATAAAATACTGGCTTTGGCTCAAAATGGTCCCCACGTGGGTCCTTAATTGAACTAATCAGATGCCTCCGTGGAGTGGGCAGCCCACCCTGTTCCCAGCCTACCCCTGAGAAAGTCCCCCAGAAGCAGAAATGGTACAGGGAGCTGTCCCAACCTGGCACCCCACTATGTTCCCAGGCCTCCTACCCATCTACAGCCTGTCTTCATGGGACCGGGAAAATCCAGCTCACTGAATCTGTTGACCTCACTTTGTCTTTCATAGCGTCTGGAAGACATCATTTACTTTTTTAAAAAGAATACTTGATTGCTTGTGGTTTACAAGCTTTTTAAAAGACAACAGCTTGTTTATTATTTCAATTACAGTTTTAAGCTTTACCAGAACCCCTCACAGCTCAAGTTAGAATTTCCATTAAAATATATCCCAATGTGCATTCACACTGACAAAACACAGGAGTGGAGAGAGCAATGAAAAATAAAACTTGCTCAGGATAGGATAACTTTACATGTGTATTTTTCCTCTGCTTTTCTCTGGTCATTTCAATGATATACGAATGCACCCATGAAAGATGCAGTTGAAATACATCTAAAGAAATACAGTGATCCTACTCATTAAATGATCTTCAAACTGGTTTATACTAAAACAAGCAATGGCATCTCTTTTCAGCTTAACCATTATGTGGCACTGACCATGTCCATCGCGATGTTTGAGGAATGGATTAGCTCAACTCTCCTGACCAAGGAGGTTTCCACATCAGGGAATGGATGTGGACAGTAAATAAAGAAAACTTTAAATAAAAATCTACTTACCTTTAAAACCCCTTCTTGTTCTTTTGAATTAAACTTCAGACCTTCCTCCTTTACATTATGAGTGAGATTTCTCCATAAAATGCCAGATGACATTTATTTAAAAACACTTGTGTGGGTATTTAGCAATCAAATTGTGTTTGTGTGAACAACTGGTTTGAGTCAGAAGAGAAACAGAAAATTTTCTGTGACCTCAAGGTCAATTTTATCACAAACACACCTCAGCTGTAAAGAGAAAATGAGAATTTGCCCAGTGAGATGAGTCATAAAGTACTGCTTGTTAAAGAAGAAAAAGAATCCTCCCACAAAGCTCTGTTTTTACAGAGTTTATACATTTGTTCAATACTTTTGTAAGCTTGTGATTTGGTCAGGATGTATTATCTTTACAGAAATAGATGGGAACACTTGAGTTATGAAACAGTTATGGGGTAAAGGATTTGAGATATTGTCTTGAAGCAAGAAAATTCTTACAAAAAAGTACTTTTATATTTTTATGGATGCATTTTTTGAAATTAAGTTTTTCCTCCAATTTTCTTACTTGAAGGCATTAAGTCTTGCTGAGTTGTGCCTCCATGGGCTTTTGTTACTCCCCAAGTGGCCACTGTTCATTGTGAGCCGAGAATTGCAGGCTATTTGATATTGGGGGCATTATAGCTCAACCAAGTCCACTTCTCACTTGATATGCACATATCTGCTCTTTATAACATATCTTGCTAGATAGTCAACATCCAGGAATGCTAGGGCCAACTGTAGCAATTGTACCAATGCCCTGACTTTGTACTGATTGTGGGACCTCCCTAGAGGTGAAACCATAAGGAGTCACACTGGGCTCTTTCGGCTCACCTTCCATTGAGCAACTGAGAAGTGATATTGGTAAAGGCCTGCGCACTAGTGACCAACTCACCTCAATTGGGGAAGGGTAATTGACTTGATATGATAAATCAGTTTTTAAAATAAATGTAATTGTTCTAAATTAATGTTGACATAAAATATAAGCTGAAATTAGTTTATTTTATGCTGGGACTGACTTGGATTGCTGAATTTGGCTGGGTTTACACTAAGAATTGGAGGTTAGATTTAAGCAGATGTCCATCCTCTCTAAACTCTGAGTGCCAACACAAACAATTTATAATTCTTCCCTTGTTCCAATGTTGCATGCTTTAAATCTGCTGTAACCTGGGAATGGACATTTTGTAAGTTTTCCCTGCAGTGACATCATTAAGTTCCACACCAATGATATCATGAATGGGGTAATTCTTTACAAATTGTCTGTTGCATGGCTGTCTCTGACCAGTAATTTTGAAATACAGGACTGAGAGGCACCAGTGGGTTTAGAGATATTTATAACTTTTAGGATAGGGTGGCAATTCAGGTGAGTAGTTCCCTTTTTAACCTTATTTTACACCACACATGTAGACTGAATATCAGTGACTAACTTGTGATCACATCTGAAACTGACACATTTTGTGATAGATCACATGATGGGCATATACACTTCCAAAGACAGGAATCATTTTAAACTGTCTTCCCTCACATCAACATTTTATACCAGTTATTACTAACTACATTTTTGCTTCAATGCCCATTTTTGACAATATAATTTGTATGCTATTTTTGATTGCTTCCTTTATCTGTACACCAGCCAATGTCTCTTAAGACTGGACTTAACAGCTGCCATGTAACTACATCACAGTATAGCAAATCAAACAGCAATTTACAGAACAGCCTTCCATAATAGCATCTCAATATAAAGCATTATACTCTCAATTTTGTTTTTCCTACGATTTCTCCCTTTACATCTCTTTTCTGGAGTTGGACTGAGAAAGATTTCCAGTTAGTAGTCCTCTTGTACTTTACCTGTGGCCATTGTTCACATTTGAGACAAAACAGTGTGTTTGGGAAAATAGTTGGCATGAGATCCATCACAGCTAGTCCAATCCTATCTTCACTCAATGTCCATACATTGCACTTTTAGCAGGAATTCCCGGATAAGAGTGGAAAACATTTCCATGGGCATTTCTCCACCTTCCTAGTTGACATTCCCTTGTAGTACTCAGCAAAGCTAAGCCTGGTAACTTTGCTATTGATCCAACTGAGTTTGACTAATTTGGTTAATGCCAGGAATCAGTGGGATTTTGCTGGTACATATGGCTCAGTGTTACATTCTGCAACTTATCTAGCAAATCAGAATGAGGCACATTATCTCAGCCTATTTTAACTCAAAAATCTGTGGTATGAACGCAAATAATGCACTATTAGCATTGTAAACATTATAGTGGGTTAATTCAACCCAGTGTACAACAGCAAGACAAAAATGAAGACAGTGTAAAGATCAACAGAAATAGTTTAAAACACAAAAGAAATTATTTTATCATGTCTCAAATTCTAAAATGTTGGTCCATAGAATATGGTATCTTTTCATTTCCTTGGAACTTTTTCACTAAATGTCGCATTCAAATTCACCATTAAATAAAACTTCAGACAGAAAAACAGTAATTGCCTTGTCAGTCATACAAATTCTGCAACATTTATATGCATCCTAGTGACTTGTCTCGAAAATGTACATTCAAGTGATACAAAAGTAAAATTGAAATTTTAACCACTATTTAAATCTACTTTGTACATTCTTGCTCTACAGTGTGTTTGATATGACATGGGTTATGAATTGGTGAAATTGTTATTACTCAACCGCTGATCATTCTCATCTGAAGTCTTTTATGTTATAAATACAGACCAAGGAAAGAAAGTGAAAATTTTATCTCAATATGTCTGTAAATCCTCTCCCACATAGTGATTAAATTAAACACTATATAGTTTTCTTTCTCACCAAAACAACAACCACAACAACTTGCATTTATAACGCACCTTTAACACAGTAAAACATCCCAAAGTGATCCACGTGATCATTATCAAAGAAAATTTGACACTGAGCCATGTAAGGAGATATTAGAACAAATGTCTAAAGCTTGGATTAAAAACATAGGTTTCAAAGAGCATTTTCAAGGGATAGAAAGGTTTGTTAGAAAGGGAATTCCAGAGTTTACAGCCAAGGCAGCTGGAGACAAGGCTGCCAATGGTGGAGTGATTAAAACTGGATGCGCAAGAGGTCAGAATTGAAAGAATGCAAATATCTCGGAGGGCTGTAGGAAGTCACAGATAGTGAGTTGTGAGGTCACAAGGGCATTTGAAAACATGGATGAGAATTTTAATTTGAGGTATTATCAGACCAGAAGCTAATATAGGTCAGCAAGCACTGGGGTGATGAGTGAACAGCGTTCAATATGTGCTGTGCTATAACTATTACTGACAGCCACTGATAACACCCATCAATCAAATGTTAATATTTGCTAACAAAAGGTCCCAGGTTTGATTCTCTGATCTGTGCTGATTAGTGTTTCTTAGCAAGGGAGATTAGAGAAAGTGGGGGGGGGGTGGGGAAGAAATATCAGCCAAGGCTCTGCTCCTGATGGCTATTTAACGAACTGTGATGGAAGTGCACTGGTGTGGACATTGATGCGTACAATACTGGGATTCAGCCCCCACGATTGACTAGTTTGTCAACACGTACTTTCTGGGTTCATACTTGGGTGGGGTGTTTAAGGGTTTCCATGGAACCGTACCCCAACAAGGAGTCAACACCTTCAGGATTAGAAAGGAAAAAAATGGCAAAAATGGCAAAAGAAAAATGTACAATACATTACAAGTATGTTTTTAAAAATTCTTTCATAGGATGTGGATATCACTGGCTAGGCCAGCATTTATTGACCATCTCTAATTGCCCTTGAGAAGGCAGTGATGTGCTGCCTTTTTGAACCGCTGCAGTCCCTGTGGTGTAGGTACACCCACAGTGCTGTTAGGAAAGGAGTTCCAGGATTTTGACCCAGCAACAGTGAAGGAACAGCAGTATAGTTCCAAGTCAAGTCAGGATGGTGTCTGGCTTCGAGGGGTATTTGCAGGCGGTGGTGTTCCCATACATCTGCTGCCTTTGTCTTTCGAGGTGGTAGAAGTCACGGGTTTAGATGGTGCTGTCGAAGGACCCTTGGTGAGTTGCTGCAGTGCATCTTGTAGATGGTACACACTTTGCCACTGTGCATCATTGTTGGGGGGAGTGAACGTTAAAGGTAGTGGATGGGGTGCCAATCAAATGGGCTACTTTGTCCTGGATGGTGTCAGGATTCTTGAATGTTGTTGGAGCTGCACTCATCCAAGCAAGTGGGGAGTATTCCATCACCTTCCTGACTTGAGCCTTCTAGATGGTGGACAGGCTTTAGGGAGTCAGGAGGTATGAGTTACTCATCGCAGAATTCCTAGCCTCTGACCTACTCTTGTAACCACAGTGGCTGGTCCAGTTCAGTTTCTGGTCAGTGGTAACCCCCCAGGACGTTGATAGTGGGGAATTCAGTGATGGTAATGCCATTGAATATCATGGGAGGTGGTCAGACAATCTTGCTGGAGATGGTCATTGCCTGGCACTTGTGTGGCACAAATGTTACTTGCCACTTATCAGCCCGAGCCTGCATGTTGTCCAGGTCTTGCTGCAAATGAACACAGACTTCTTCAGTATCTGAGGAGTTGTGAACGAAGCTGAACATTGTGCAATCATCAGCGAACATCCCCAATTCTGACCTTATGATGGAGAGAAGGTTATTGATGAAGCAGCTGAAGATGGTTGGGCCTAGGACACTGCCCTGAGGAACCCCTGCAAAGATGGACTGGGACTGAGATGATTGACCTCCAAGAACCAAAACCATCTTCCTTTGTGCTATGTATGACTCCAACCAGTGGAGACTTTTCCTCCTGATTTCCATTGACTTCAATTTTGCTGGATGCCACACCCAGTCAAATGCTGCTTTGATGTCAAGGGCAGTCACTCTCACCTACCTCTTGAGTCTAGCTCTTTTGCCCATGTTTGAACCAAGGCTTTAATGAGATCAGGAGCTGAATGTCCCTAGCAGAACCTAAACTGAGAATCAGTGAGCAGATTTTGCTGAGTAAGTGCTGCCTGATAGCACTGTTGATGACAACTTCCATTACTTTGCTGATGATCAAAAATAGACAGATGGGGTGGTAATTGGCTGGGTTGGATTTGTCCGGCTTTTAATGGACAGGAAATACTTGAACAATTTTCCACATTGCCGAATAGATCCTAGTGTTGCAAAATTAAAACTACACTATAATTACTGAAGTTATGGACATTATTAACATTTATAAACTGTGGTTGCTTTGTGTTTCTGCTTGCTTCAGTGACTGCATGATGACCATTACCAAATATTCTGAGTGGGAAAGTGTAAGTAAAATAAGTGTAGCTTCACCTGAAACATTAAAAGTATGCATTTTTATTCCAGCCTTCTTAAGGTGAAAGATGTCAATACAGGGCTATAAACATTTTTCCAAACTTCGGCATCCAGTTTCAGCATTGTATCCCGGGGCTCCATCATAGTTAGATGCAGAATAAAAGTGTGGTCATTCCACATTTTTGTTTCAGTGCAGATTCTCTGAGCAGATTTTGCAGCAATCCAAGCAGACAACTCAAGAGTATACTGTCCATTTGTACATTTTGTATTTTTGTAGAGAAAGATGATTATGGGCTCATTTTTCCAAATGCACAAGTATCTCAACGTACATGTTAAAATGCATTATTATTCACACTGAGTAAATATGTCACTTTATATCACATTTTAACTTAAAGCATTAAATGTAAGCACTTAAGACTAGAAATGGAGTAATCCTTCCCTCAGCACAGTGGAGCAAATGGCTGAATTTCTGCATAGCTTGCACCTATATAATTTCACAGACTCTATATATGTTACTTGGTATATTAAAAATTGTACATCTGTGTATACTGCCTGTCAACCTTTCCCATTTTACATATTGAATGCAGGAAGCACTAAACAGACCAGGCAGCAGCGGGGGAGAGAGAAATGGAGTTAATAGGTAGAATTTTCAACTGATGGTCCCGCCATTTTGGCAGGGACTTGTAACGGGTCAGGACCACATTGAGAGCTTCAGCAGGCCTTGCTGTGGCTCTATAACTGAGCCAGGGCATTAGCATCCCTCTCCAGTTTCCCCAGCCAGAGAGGGTGGGAAAGATGATGCACCAAATCTTTCAAATGAAGGATTTCTAATTAAAGGGACCACTGTACAGGTCAGAAAGGCTCAGCTGCACAGGTACCTTCGAGGTTGCAGCAACCACAAGAATGGAGAGGGGATCTTGGAAGATTCCTTCTTGGATCTCTTATTCTTACCTGGCGATCCTGCTGCAAGATCTGAGAGATTACAGTGAGGTTATCTTTCCCAAGAACAGGAAGTGACGAGCCTCTCCAACCAAGCAGGCGTGCATGGAAGTGACCAATGAAGTCAGCAACAGATGTGTGGTCCCTCCAACTTGTAAACATTACACCAAGAGGATCCATGACATCAGGAGGGCAGGAAAGGGGAATGACATCAGTTTCAGGTGCCAAACCCCACACTCTGACTTTCCTAGCATTCTCCTGCATAGCACTCCTCAAAACAACACACCTTGCAGCTGCAGTCATTCATCTCTGTCCTGGCACTTCACATCCTCATCTGAACTGCCAAACTCATACTCACCCTCATGACATTGCCCTCTTGCACCCATGCCTCTCAGTCACCCTCCACAAAATGTTGTGCTTCCCTGCTAGCCACACAAGCCATTTCTAACGCACAGTTCTCTGCTCTCTCTCCTTCTAGAAGAGAGCACACAACTTTGGAGAGAGTCAAGAAACTGGGAGTGGGGGAGGGGGAGGTGGTGGCCTTCCAGTGGCAGGCACTTTGACAGTCACTGGCAATGTGTGTCCGTTCACCTGACCCACTGGGAAGAGGTCTTGTTCCAGATGTCAGCAATGATCTACCACAAAAACTTGAGGCACTGGTACTCGAACCTGTGTTGGGTGCCTTGCCTCCTTCAAAGCTGAATCTCTGTGTCCGTCCGTCCTCTCTGCCCTGTGGGTTGGCATGTGGCTGAGGAGGAGAAGGCAGCTGGTGCTAGTGTTGTTCCAGTTGCTGCTGTTGGTGTTTCTGCTCTTGTTCTGTATCAGAGCTGCAGGATAGAGATACACAAGTTGTTCCCACGCAGTGGTAAGGACTGGCAGCAGAAAACTGCAGCTGAAGGTGAGTGAAATGCAAGACAGGTGAAGTGAGCAGCAGCCACCTCTCACTTGGGCGTAGCTGCAGCTCTTCAGTTTCATTGTTCAAAAGCTTCTCAACTTGTCAGTTTGACTGAAGAAGTGCTCCCTGCTGTTCACTCGCCTTGTTGACCTTGCGAGTTGCTGGCACACTGGGAAATTGGTCTGCTGGATGTTAAGGCCAGAATGGAGAGTTAGAAAAGACACTTGAATGCCTGTTTGCATAACCCAATTACCTTCCCGACAGTTACAAGGCTCATATTCAAACCCACCCAGGTTAGCCCAGAAGAAGGCAAGATGATGTCAGAACCCCAGCCCAATGTCAATTTCAGGGGACTTAACTCCCCACACGCACCCAAATCTGCTTCCTCTTACCTGTGAAAATTCCCTCCAATCAAGTCAATGACCTTTCATCAAAACAGGATGATAGAGATGAACATATAAAAGCTGTTCATCTCTAACATCTTCCAGCGCTGATGAAAGTCATTGATCTGACGCATTGGCCCTGACATTTACGAGGAGGTGGGGATGTTGTGACGAAGGTTGGATGCAGCCACAGAAAGAGCAAGACCAGGATGTGAAAGTCCTGATGAACAACAGTAGGAATTGATTATTATTTCTCATCCCCACCCCCCCAAATTCCCACATAGCCAGTGGCCAGGACAGAACACCAGCAACAGGAGGTTGGATTTTGGAGACTTTCCCAACAATCAGTAGGGAAGAAAATCAGTGTTTGGGGCTTGGAAAGTGAAGGTTGGCTGCATATCTGGCATTGAGAATCCGTCAACTAGGCCTTTGGGGCTGGGGGTGTGGAAAGGGTGGGAACAGCTACAATCAGCTGGAGAGGGAGGGGCCATTGGGGCTAGAGGAGTGTTGTGGGTCAACGATCATAGTAGGGGATAGGAAGAGGCAATGATTAACAGAGGCGAAGCGAAAGGCTTCTTTGTGAGGCCCAGGGAGCATGTGGGATAGGTTCACATTAATTTTTATGCTTTCATTTTTAACTCCCTTCTGACCTTTTCCCACCCATTGATCTGACGCATTGGCCATGACATTTACGAGGAGGTGGGGATGTTGTGACGAAGGTTGGATGCAGCCATAGAAAGAGCAAGACCAGGATGTGAAAGTCCTGATGAACAACAGTAGGGAATATTGAGCCATTAATTTTGTTTCCTTCTCCACAGATGTTGCCTGACCTGCTGAGTGTTTCTAACATTTTCAATTTTATTTCAGATTTCCAGGAGATTTTGCTGGTCCATTATAAATATCAATCTGCACATATTGGAAGTGCTTAATTGTTCTGCTGTGATTACATCTTCCTAGCAGTGGAGATGCTGAAACAGACAGCAAATAAACTCTACTGCCAAAATATCCTGTATGTCAAAACGTTGAATTCTTTCATGGACCATTCCCATTTTCGCATGGCTGGCTGTGGTCTTCTTCCCTATCTACTTTGTCTACTGCACTGGAATCAGCCGGAGAAATCTGGCATTCAAAAACAAGAACGTGTCCTCCCCCATGGGTAAGTGTGACTAAAGGTACTAGGGATCTGATACCAAATCATATAAGCTGAGAAGATCCCTGGTTCAATTGATGATCCATGTTAATTTAGCTGATCTTAGTACAGGCAACACTGACAGTATTACAATTCACTTCTGGGGTTATGAATCATAAAAAAAAATGAAGCAGGTTCCTCTTCCTAATTGTTATTCAATGATCTCTAAATGTGTATAGGAGTTAAGTGAGGCTAGAAACAGGCTCGATCACAATGTCCCCACAGTGAGTAACCTGCTTACACTCACAATTTAGATTCACAAATCTATAACATCAACTTCAGCAATGTACCAGGAGAGCTTTTTGCACTCCAGCAGGAGTCACTATTTCCAAGAAAAATATTCAAGAGAAATGAAAAAAAATTGAAAAACAGATAAAATGCATCTTGTTGATCGGTTACTTTAATAAGGCTTATGCTATGCAGTAATGCAAACCTCCTGTATTCGCACAGCCATTAGAAAACCCAAAACACGTTATCATGGAACTGATGCTGATCTTGGTTTTCCACTCCCTTTGTAGGCCAAGGTGCACAGGGGCAGAATTTCAGTCCCTTTTAAAAAGAATGTTAGATTCATATGCAAGATCTCCTGAATCCGACACCTGTTTAAACACTATTGTGGTCATAGACAGAAATTGAATATTCCTTTATTTTAAGGGTCAAGATTATTCACATGCTAATGTATTCATGAGTATAACGAGGGTAATTCACATTTAAAGCTAAGTGTGAAAAGGTATGTTTGTATATCAAATTCAAGACAGCTGAAATTAGCTAATGCATTTTAATCTTGGAAACAATGTATCACATTAACATGATCAAGTGCAAGATAAAGCAGTTACATATGAATTAATTGGTAAACCTATGTTCTAAAATTCAATGATAATATCTACATACTCTGGTCAGATTGTGTAAGCGACTTTCCTCCACTGTTGCTAAATTATCAGATTGCTTATCTGACATCCAATACTAGATGAACACAAATTCCCTCCAATTCAATATTGGAAAGACTGAAGCCATTGTTTTTGGTCCCTGCTCCAAACTCTGTTCCCTAACTACGGATTCCATCTCTCTCTCTGGCAGCAGTCTGAGATTAAGCCAGCCTGTCCACAGCCTTGGTGTCATATTTGATCCTGAGATGAGCTTCCGAGTTCATATTCGTGCCAGCTCTAAGACTGCCTATTTCCACTTCACCAACATCGCTCAACTTCGCCCCTGTCTCAGTGCATCTGCTGCTGAAACATCCATGTCTTCATTATCTCCAGACTTCACTATTCCACCTGGTTGGGCTCCCACATTTTACCCTTTGTAAATTTGAGGTCATCCGAACCTCTGCTGCCTGTATCTTAACTCCAGGAAGTTGTGTTCCCCCATCACTCCTGTGCTTGCTAACCTACGTTGGCTCCCAGTCAAGCAATGTATTGATTTTAAAGTTCTCATTCTTATTTTCAAATTCCTCCATAGCCTTGCCCCTCCCTATCTATGTAATCTTCTCCAACCCCACAACCCTCCAAGATATCTGCATTCCTCTAATTCTGGCATCTTGTCCATTCCCAATTATAACTGCTCCATCAGTAGTTGAAAGGTGGCCATGGCTTCAGTTGCCTAGGCCCCAAACTCTGGAGTTCCCTCCCTACAGCTCTTTGCCTCTCTACCTCGCTTTCCTCCTTTAAGACACTTCTTAAAACCTACTTCTTGGACCAAGCTGATGGTCATCTGACCTAATCTCTCCATTTTGGCTTGATATCATACATTGTTTTATAATGCACCTTGGGACATTTCATTACATTAAAGGCACCCTATAAATATAAGTTGTTGTTGTTGGAGTGGGTAATAAGGTTATAACTGGGAGAAGGGTTAAGTTACATCAAAAACTTTAAGAGTAATGTTCAAGTAATTTATGGATGTCATGGTTACAGCACTGATATTCGTTAACTTTATTTAATTTTGTTTGCTGAAGTTCTTTTCTATATGAAGTTGTGACCTCAAACTCACATTTTTTTTTTGAAAAATATACTTTATTCATAAAATATCTGGAAGAACATTCCAAAACATTTCCAAATCACCATCACAAAAGTACAATCAGATTCAACTTTTACACATGTATCACATGTGACCTCAAACTCACATATGCTATACAACTGTGCAGCAGGAGTTCATAGCATGTTCAGTGATTTCAATTCTTTTACATCCTTTCCCACCATCGCACATTAAAGTAAATTGACTTTTGGTTTCAGGTTCTTTTCTTGGTTAAGTATTGTTTTAAAGAATATTGTGACACCTCTTTTGATGCTGGTGAACCATGCAATTGATTGGATAGAAATGCAGTGATCTGATGACTTATTTGGAAAGGCAGCATGCAGCTGAGGCATACAAATCAAAAAGCTCCAGGTTGAATTTATAGCATGTGCTGAATTAGTTAATCTTAATCAGATGGCAGCATCCCTAGATTAAGAAAGTGGATATCGGACCAGGTTCCCACTTCTGATTGCTATTTAGTGATCCTTCTTGGAAAGTCTGTGTGTGGAGTAAGGAAGGGACAGGAATAGGCTAATGGTGTGCCCCCACGACCAAATAGTCCATTTACACTGACTATGTAAATTCATACATGAATAACAGGCATTGTGTAGGTAATGAAGGACATGAAGGACATCCAATAATAATGGGACTATGCCCAGACTGGAGTCAATGCTTTTGGCAGAGGAGGGATATAAATTGACTTAAAAAGGTGTAATAAAGTTTTTTAAAAATGCTTGTAAATTTCAAAATTTCTAAAATAACTGAATAATAAACTTTTCTCTTTATTCTTTCATGGGATGTGGGTGTCGCTGCCAAGGCCAACATTTGTTCCCCATCCCTAATTGCCCTTGAACTCAGTGGTCTAGGGCAATTAAGAGTCAACCACATTGATATGGACCTGGACCTGGAGACTAGTTAAAGGATAGCATGTTTCCTTCCCTAAAGGACATTAGTGAAACACATAGGCTGGGATTTTCCGGCCCTGTCGCAGGTGGGACCCACTGCGGGCAAGATGGTGCCCCAGCCGGAAGTCCATTGACTTGCAGCAGGACTGGACGATCCTGGCGGTGGGCGGGTGCGGAAAATCCCGCTCATAGGTTTTTACAACAATTGATAGTTTCATGGTCACCATTACTAATACTAGGTTTATATTCCAGATTTATTAACTGAATTCAAATTCTACCAGCTGCCATGATGGGATGTTGAACCTGTGTCCCCTGGTTCCCAGAGCATTAGTCTAGACCTCTGGATTACTAGTCCAGTGACATTAACACTATGCCACCAAACCCCCATAATGTGTGTTAGTCACACCAGGCAAACTGTTTACATCATAGGGTGTGGAATGGATAATTAAACAATCTAAATATAGCGTACTCTGTGAGCATATCAGGGGTTTTACAATGCTGTGATAAAGCACAGTCAAATCTGTATCAACTCAATTATTAAAAAATACTGGGCAGAATTTTGCCCTTAGCAGGTGGGCTCAGCGGGGGCGGTTGGGAAGCGACCGCCGCTGGCGATGGGCACTGGACCGCAATTTCACACTGGCGGGCCAATTAAGGCCCGCCCAGCATGAAACACAAGTGGCAGCGCTGAGGACTGCCTGTGCGGGGGCTGGGGGAAAGGAGGGCGAGCTCAGGGAGATGAAGCGCTGTTAAAAAAAGCAAATAATTGACTCTGTCAATTGAGCAGGGACATGTTATTCATGAAAGATTAAAGTTTTTATTTTACTTTTATTTGCTTTAGGAAACCTCACCCCGCCTGTGGATGAGATTTCCAAAAAAATGCAAAGGCCGCTTGGCCTTTTCGCCTGCCTGCCAACTGTTAGGTTGGACAGGCAGCGAAAAATTTACGTTAATTGATTACTTATTGGCCTTAACAGGCCTTTTAATTGATGGCGGGCGCCCGCCGATAGAACTATCACGCGACTAAGCATTGATGTCGGCACACTTGGCCGACGTCAATGTGTGTCATTTCACACTCGAGCGGGTCGGGCACACACCCGCCCGCCAAGTGGAAATTTCTGCCCACTATGCCCTTAATAAGATGATACCAGTGATGATAGCAGTTAAAAGTAATACCCATGGCAACCTGCATGGTGCCTTTCAGCTCTGAGGGGTTCAAATTCAGCTAGACTGTTAGGGTGGAAATTTCTTCTGTATGTTGCTGAAAGATTTCTTTGGAAAACTGAGCTAATTCCTAGAGGGGTATGGACCCCATCAACAAAACTGCTACTATTTGGCAATATCACTAAGAAGCCACAATGTGGCAAGCATGGGAAATTGAAAAGCTTTAGGATGGGCCTTCTATTGAGGTGGAGTTTCAGTGCAGAGTAGAGGAAACTTTATTCTGCTGTGAAATACCTGACCTGGAAATGCCTGACGTTGAGCCGGTGGGGCGGGGGTGTGGGGAAGGTGGGAAAACAATTTTCAATGCCAACACAAAATAGGTGTGAAGTAGCTGGTGCCTGCTCAAGGCCACGGTGGGAGGCATAAACCAATTTTAGGTTTGGGGCTCCTTTTAATTTTACTAGCGAGCTGTGCTGCACCTCGTCAAGGTCAGGCCCCAGGAGAGAGATGAGGAAGGGGCTACAGAATATTGAAAGAGTTTTGATGGGCAAGGAGTTGCCTTGGTCCTCCTGGCCCCACATTTTAAAAAAACAAACAATAAAACTTTCCTCTTTCTTAAAATCCTGCAGCGATCCCTTTTAAGAAACATTTCTTATGGCATTCAATGCCTGGTGCAACTGGGACCAGCATGCAGTGTAAGCTCTGTCCAGTTTTTCATTAAAATTGTAATTTGTATCCTACAACTGTTACAGCGACCTAAGACAGGAGTACTATTTGCTCATTTCAAGGACTACCTGAAAACTTAATCAAGTGAGTAAATGGGTGCCTGCCAGATTTTCTTCTGCTGGGTGCTTGTTTTCCAGGAAATGGGTGGTTTACAGTGGAAGATTCTTCCCGAGGTGCCTAGAAATGGACAGTGCACCATTTCCCACTGATATCCTTCATATTTATGAACTTTGTTTTTTAAAGAAGAATGTTGAATTAAAAAATGAATACTGTGGCTGATGTGACGCCATCACCAAAGAATAGCATTATCATGTATTAACACAAGGATAAAACACGTAGGAAACAGAAAAACTCATTTTTTGATTTTTAAAAATTTATTCTTTCATGGGATGTTGGCATTGTTGGCAAAGCCAACATTTGTTGCCTAACCCTAATTGCCCTTTGAGGGCAGTTAAGAGTCAACCACATTGCTGGGGGTATATTTGTCCACATGTTGGGGGTAGCAAGGCAGGTTGAGAAAGTGGTTAAAAAGGCACACAGGATCGTGGGCTATGTAAATAGAGGCATAAGAGTACAAAAGCAAGGAAGTTATGATGAACCTTTTTGAATCAATGATTCAGCTTCAGATGAAATATTGTGTCTAATTCTAGGCACCACGCTTTTGAAAGCTTTAGAGAGGGGGCAGAAAAGATTTACAAGAATGATTTTAGGGATGAGGGACTTCAATGGATAGACTAGAAAAGCTGGGATTGTCCTCCTTTGAGAAGAGAATATAGATATGTCCATATGGATTTTAAGAAAGTGTTTGGCAAAGTATCATATAAAAGGCTAGTTAACAAAATTGAGGCTCGTGGAACAGGAAGGCCAGTGTCAGCTTGGATAAAAAATTGGCTTAAGGAGAGAAAACAGAGAATTTTCCTAAATGATTATTTTTCAGACTGGAGGATGGTAGACAGTGGTGTTCCGCAAGGGTCAGTGCTAGGACCACTGCTTATTTGATATATAAAAATGACTTGCATATTGGAATACAGAGTAAAATTTCAAAATTTACTGATTACACCAAACTTAGCTGACATGGAAAACAGTGAGGACAATACCAATTGACTGCGAGAGGACATAAACAGGCTGGCAAAATGGGCAGACAAATGGCAGATAGAATTTAATACAGAGGTGATGCATTTTGGCAGAAGGGATAGATGGAAGCAATTTATACTTAATATCACAGTTCTAAAGATGGAGTGACCTGGGGGGGTTCATGTGCACAGATCTTTGAATTGTAGCAGGACATACTGAAAGAGTAATTAGTACTGTATATGGGATCTTAGGCTTCATATAAAAAAGTATTGAGTACAAATGCAAGTACGTTATGCTGAACCTTTATAAAGCCTGTATAAGAATACACAATAAAAAAAAACCCTATCACGGAAATCTAACTTTAATTAAAATATGTATTAAAAACTATTCCAATGGATTAAAAAAATCAGCCAGTGAGTTCCACCCTGAGTGCATATTCTTGACCATACATCAAACTCCTGTTAAAAATTCTTATGGAGAAGGGCATGAACAAGTTCAGGAACGGATTTGTCCTGCATCTGAGGAATTGTAGCCTTTCCCTGAATGCATCCAACAGTAATACTGAGACAAGGGGTGATGCTCATTGTTCATTTCACTCGTTACTTTTGTCAAAATTCTTCAAGAGCAGATTTTGACAAGAAAGATCTGATCATCAAATACCCTTCCTGCCTGGTTCAATATTCTCTGCGCCCTGTTTTCCTAAGATGGAGATGGGGTGGAATTTCTTCTGTCAGAAGGTCATTAGTGTTTGGAATTCTCTTCTTCAGTGGCTGGGTCACTGAATATATTCAAAATTGAGTGAGACGGCTTTTTGATTGACAAGGTAGTCAAGGGTTATGGGGGCAGGCGGGAAAGTGGAGTTAAGGCCACAATCAGATCAGCCATGATCTTATGGAATGGTGGAGCAGGCTCAAGGGGTCGAATGGCCTACTCATGCTCCTATTTCTTATGTTCAAATTTAGCTGGTTAAACTCTAGCAGTATGCTGTTCACAATTGGGAATTTCTAACCCTTGACCTTTGCCATACTGCACCTAAACTCTCTGTACTTGGTTAAGTCAGACATATCCATTCTTGGAAGAGTATGTACTCTAGACTGGGCAAACAGATAAGCACTATGTTGTCGATTTCTCAGTAGTTTAGTTTTGTGATCCTTAAGCATTGTCATCGGTTTCTGCTTGTGCTAGATACTGATGACTGGAAAGGAAATAAGGAGTAGGGCTATGGTTGATCAAGGAGCAAGAATTTCACAGCACTGGATGAACTGCACCACCTCAGCAAAAGCTGCAAATTGAAACTATACCTTCCTGAAATATTGTTTGATACCATACGTGGTGGTACATTCACCAGGATTTAATAAGGGAGCCCTAGATTTAGAAAACATTTTTGAAAATGACATGTTGGAACAATTTATTCCAGGCTTCAGTGGTTTCCTGACATTATATTGCTGTTGGAAAGAAAGATTTGCATTTATTAAGTGCCTTTCATGACACTGGATTTCTTAAAGCATTTTCCAGCCAATGAAGTATTTTTGAAGTGTAATCACTGATGTAATGTAGGAAACACAACAGCTCATTTGCTCACAACAACCTCCCACAAACAGCAATGTGATAATGACAATATAATATGTTTTTGTGACATTGATTGAGGTATAAATATTGTCCAGGACACTGGGGACAACTCCTCTGCTCTTCTAGGTAAAGCAATGGGATTTTTTACGTCCACCTGCAAGGGCAGATGGGCCTCGATTTAACATCTCATCCAAAAGACAGCTTGATTTGTGTGCTCAAATCCTAGAGTGGGACTTCAATTTACAGCCATCTGACTCAGAGGGAAGAGTGCCATCAGCTGACACTAAAGCAAACATAGACAGTGACAGTCCTACACACAAAAGTTGATTATATAAAAATATATCAAAATAAATGGTTTTCTGTGTATTGCATTTCTTCTAAATTATTGATTATCCATAAAGTTACATTAATACTTGATCATTGTATAATTGTTTGGACATCTTAAGATAAAAAAATCCCACACGTTATATTGCATCAAGCTGATGATCTGTAAAACATAGAACGTGTTTTGTGGAAGAAAGCTGCTGGGGACTAATCCTGATAATTAATGATATCGAATGAACTTTGGGGAAAAAAACGCTCCCTTCTGCGTTGTAGTTTTAAAAGCCAATGGTCTGTGAAACTAGTTATTGCATGTTTGTAGGCTGCTGTTGAAATCGGTGGGCAGTGTGCTGGTTCCTGGAAGAGCCCTGGGGGAGTCAGACGCATTCTTGGCTGAGATTCAATGCCTGACCTAGACGCCGACAAACAGAGGGGAGAAGGCAGTCTGAGCTGCAAGGTCGTATTGTGTGGATGTGCCGCGTCTTTACGCTTGCAGATCGTAAAAAGAGGGCTGAAAAGAAGAAAAAAAGGAAACAAAGTACAGAGTCTAAAACCAATTGGGGACTGGATTTCGGAGGACTGGTTCAACCAGCATCTGTTTGAAGAGATCTTTTTAAGGGCACAATTGTGGATATGTTTGAACGCAAGAGTGCTGCAGAAACACACCACGCTTAGAGACTGGATTTCATGAGCTACTTTAATTTTGTCCGTGGTGGTGGGGCAAACTTGGACGCCGTGGCTTTTTAAAGAAGGATTTATCTGATTTTATACAAAACGGGTGTGCTTTTTGGGGCCAGAAATCATGGAGACTGTACCAAGATCTAGTTTTCAGCCTCATCCAGGACTCCAGCAAACCTTAAAGCAGTTTCATCTCAGCAGTATGAGTTCGCTTGGAGGACCGGCGGCTTTCTCTGCTCGATGGGCTCACGAGATGATGTACAAAAAGGAAACTGGGAAAGAGACAGATCAGATAATTCATCTACCTATACAGCCCCCTCCTGTCATGCCGGGACCCCTCTTCATCCCCTCGGACCGATCAACGGAGAGATGCGAGACCATTCTGGAAGGGGAAACCATTTCTTGTTTCGTGGTTGGTGGGGAGAAGAGGCTTTGCTTGCCTCAGATCCTGAACTCTGTGCTTCGAGATTTTTCCCTCCAACAGATCAATTCAGTATGTGATGAATTACATATTTACTGCTCTAGATGCACGGCAGACCAGCTGGAGATCTTGAAAGTCATGGGGATCTTGCCTTTCTCTGCCCCATCCTGTGGCTTGATCACCAAGACAGACGCAGAGAGGCTTTGCAATGCCTTACTCTACGGAGGAACCTACCCTCCCCATTGCAAAAAAGAATACTCCAGCACCATTGAGTTAGAGATCACAGAAAAAAGCTTCAAAGTATACCATGAGTGTTTTGGGAAGTGCAAGGGACTCTTTGTGCCCGAATTGTACGGTAACCCTCATGCTGCATGTATTCAGTGCATGGACTGCAGGCTTATGTACCCTCCTCACAAATTTGTAGTACACTCGCACAAATCATTGGAAAACAGAACCTGCCACTGGGGTTTCGATTCGGCCAACTGGAGAGCCTATGTCCTTTTGAGTCAGGATTACACGGCAAAAGAAGAGAAGGCACGATTGGAACAGTTGCTGGATGAAATGAAAGAGAGATTTGATTACAGCAACAAATACAAAAGAAAAGCACCCAGGGTGAGCATTTTCTCTAACTTGAAACATCCTTTAACGATAGGTTGTTGCAGTTGACTATTTCCACTGTGATATAGAAAAGTCAAAACTAGTATTGAAAATGTTTAAATATAATATTTTACTCAGGTTTTTTCAAACCCATCATAGGCGCTAATTAAAAATGACTCAACTGAACATAATTTCTATCAACTATTATATAAAAAGTTAAATCATTCATTTTCGGTTTCACAAGCAGCGATACTTGACACGCATGTATTGTGTGTCCTGGTTTTGTAAGCAGTTTCTAGAGTTTTGTTTATCATTAATTGTGGAAATAATATCTTTAAATACTTGGAGGTGTACCTATTTTAATCGTTATCCATTATGGATAATGACGTGCTAAATTGAAGCATTAAGTTGACAACGGGCTGCTCAATGTGATAGTTTCAGACAAGGGTGTGTGTTTCCTTGCTCACTAATATGTGGGAGTGGTTTTGTGAGATGTGCTGCATGGCCTGTGTAGGGCACTGTTTAATCCAATCCACATCTACTCAGCACATCCTGAGGATATTTAATGCCAAAAGGCAAACCGGGGAAGCTGCTTAACCCGATCTATAGTCAAACTAGATTTCAACATTATCACGGCTGTGCTTAGTTTTGCTCACGTTTCATTTGGAAATATACATGGAACTCAAGAATATATACTGAATCTGTCCGGGGCAGTTTATTCCAAATTATAAAAATAAGAAGTTTGAAGCTAATGTGTGCTGAATACAATGTTGCGATTGAAAACTCGTGAATGACTGCCAACTTCCCTGCCTCAAAGTACGCCACTAACCTACCAATTCGAATTTCATTCTTTATTTCATGTAGAAATGAAAGAAGTTTGTAATTTTTTTTTTTAGTTTTTCTCTCTGTCAGCACCCATCCCACCCCCTTTCATCCTGATTTCCAAACAGGAGCTAGCAGACACTGCATTGATTGTTTTTTTGCGTGGGTAAAGGTTACGGCCGTGAACCTTGGGCTACCTCTTAACTGAATTGAAAGGAAACGCTCAACTGTTCATCTGCATCAATTGTTATGAATTAAAAAAAAAAAGAGCCGACGAAGCAAACTCGGGACGTTGTTTGACAAGTACGCTGTTTGACTTTCAATGGGCTAATTCATTCCCTCGCGCCTTTTGGATTTTTGTCCCTGCTGTAATACTGTACATATTACCCGAGCAATTACAGAGCGTTCAGTAAGCAGAAAAATAGAGAGCTGTACCAAGGAATATTGGATTGTATTGCTTAAGTCTTTGGAGGAGAAAGGTTTCTGAAAGAAGAGAGTTTATTTTGAAGAATTAAGCTGGAGTGTTTCTTGGGTATAAAAAAGCAAAACCCCCAAGTAACTTGTGGTCTAAAGCAGTGGTTTGAAGAAGCGAAAATGGTCTGATTGAAGAGTTAAATAAGCTTATCCATCATGAAGGATCGTTTTGCATACATTTGCAAAAACGTACATTATTAAATCATGCAAGTGAACAGATATTTAAGGGGAAATAAAGTACCCCTTTGTGCCAACTGGACGAAATCCGATATTTCTTTCCAGTTTTAAAGAGACAACTACAGAAGCAGTTTTGTTGGAGATTACTCGCTGCGCACAGATCGATGCATTAAGAAATCGACTACCCGACTTCTGGACTCTAGTTACTTTTTTGGATACCATGTGATATTTGTTAAAAAGGAATCTTCGATTTGCTGGGTAAATCGAAGAGTTTTGATTTACAATTGAAGCGTATTAGGAACACACTTTACTATGCACACTGGAGGGCCCCGCCAGAAAATATGGAAAGATTGCGTGCAACACAGACAGGAAGTTGTGGTTAATGAGACTTGTGGATATTGTGAAACGAGGGAGAACTTAATGTGCAGAAGTGTTGAGAAACCTGGATGTACGGCCTTTGTCAAGATAAGACTTGAATCCTGCGTGAGTTCTCACACGCACAGTTGATGTAACTCCAGATTGACCAAGATAGGAGCCCATAAAAATGCGTTTCCCTCCCTATATGTAAAAGTTTATGGCGCGAATGTGTAAAATAACCGGTGCAAAGTCTTAATTCCAGTTTTGTCTTACGAAATTCTATTTTTCGTACCTATTTTAACACAACACCGATTCCTAATAGATGTGTACCTTCCCATTTGCACCCTATCATTTTGGGTGGGTGTGGGAAAGACAACCTTCCTAGGAGGCTTTAGCGCTCCTATCTTTGAATAATTGATGTGCTAGCGCTGAAATATCTATATTTCCATTGTAAAAACATTTTTGAACAAAGATTAATTTCTGAAGTGTACTGTGGCTAAAATACATTTTTACCATCATGTCACAAAGCCTTACAACATCCATCCATAATCAGGTTGGAATATTGGGGTGTGTGGGTGAAGAACACCTTTCTTCCAGATGTTACAATTACACAAAGGACCCTCAGTCTTATCTATCTTCCCACCCGTACCAAGACTCGTGTAAGTTTATATATAATTGCAAGAACATAAAGATTGACATTTTTTCCACTGTCTGATACTTTTCGCAACGAGTCAGGTGACCTAATTGAAACTTGCTGTGGGACCCCAGTGACGTCACAAACCACGCCCCAAAACGTACATCACGTGACCGTATGGCGCATGCTCAGTACACTAGCTAATTCCCCCCCCCCCCCCCCCCCCCACCGTTCCTCCACCTTCACACGTTGTCGATTTAAGAAATAATTTTCTTTAAACACCTGTTAGATATGTGGTGGGTGTATTGCTGCCTCCAGATTTCATTTAATGACTATTTTTGTATGACCCAGTGTTTGTTGGGGGAGGGGGTAGATATCAGATGCTCTTACCTTTTTTAAAAAAAGAAAATTAACAGAACCGGTGACATTTCGACGGGTAGAGAGGTTGTCGAGGATTATTCGTATAATCCCGCGTCCTAATTTCCTTCCTAAAGGAGAGTCGGCGGTAAATTCCACGTTGAAGGAGAAAGCACGGACAACCTCAAGTTTACCTCTATCGGGCGAGAGGTGGGTGTGGGGTGGGGGAAGGGTAGGGTTGCCATGGTGACGGGAGGGGGAGTCTTTGATAGGCCGCGCTCACCGTGAGCACGCGGCGGCTCGAGCGCAGCTCTGGTATAGTAGCTGCCGCCAGGCAAGGTGCCTCGCGCGCACGCGCTCGGCCCAACGGTCCCAGGGACGCACGTGCTGCCTTGGAACATTGTGCACCCAATTCCCCGCCCTCCCCAGGTGTTGAGCATTTACCCTGCAAGCTTTTGAAACCCCCTTTTTGCTTATGTTCAGGATCACATCCGCCTTCAAACCAAGAAAAAAAAGCAGTTTTATTTTAAATGGTGCACTAAAATCATATTAGAGGTTGCCATTTTCTGGAGAATAAACGGCGCATCCTCACGCTGAAAAGGCTGGTGGGATTTACAATATGATCTTACATGAGTGAAAATTTAAAAAAAAAATAGAAGCCCTGGTGGGGTTTGTTCTGGTTGTCATGACCCAAGAAGACATCAGAAGACCAATTTTACTCTCCTGAAGTAGTTTTTACACCAAAAGAATATATATTAGATATAATGTATGAAACACAGTATAAAAATTAATTCATAAGTTTGAAGACATTTTGGGTGGTGACTTCCCAATGCTTCTTGTTCCACTTTTTAGAGTTTAAAGAACTTGAGTGACCTTAACGGTAACCTTGTGAATTAACCATTTTGGGAGGGGTTGGTGTCAAAATATGAAGTGGAAGACCGTATGGCTGGCAGTGAAGAGAATTTTCCTAATTTTAATATTTTTATCATTTGTCTTTGATTAGTTAATAAGCCACATTTGCACTGCACAGACATTCCAGAATTGCTTCGCAGGGTTATTGGAGTATTTGTCAGAAGTATGGCCACAGAGTTACAGTGATTAAAATATTGGTTCGTTTCTGGATCTGAAGAAGTAGCCCTTCCTCAGCAGCTTTTCGATACTTTCTTAAACTACCATGGCACAATTTAACGCACAGATTGAAGTTCACTCCTTTTAAACTTATTACATACAATTAGGAGTGGTTTTGAAAACAAATTAAACAACATAACACGATGAATGAATATTTAGATACTCGTGCATTTGTTCTTTTCAGTGCATTTCAGGATGCTGTGAAGTGTAATTCCAGATCTATCTTTGATCATTGAAGTTTATATCTAGTTTTAAGTGAAATTTATTTCCAGCATACGTTCCTCTAAATATTTAGTGTATAGATGTATTTGTAAAGAATTTGTAATTGTTGTGAAGCTTCAATGATATGTAAATGAAGTCAATTATATGTAGGGTTTTAATTAGCAGCTAGGTTCATGTGTGAAGTACATCAGATTAATTATGTGGCACATCTGCTGATAATTTACTACTTTTCTGCAGACCCATCAAAACTGTGAAATTTGCATCCTTAGGTAGTTTGACAAGAAACAGAGGAATTTGCCAACAAATAAATCATGTTATGCCCCTGTCTATGTTATGTTTGAAACTGTTTTGACTTTTTAACAGTTTAAATGAATCGCTTCATTAAATTGTATGTTACTGAATTTTAGTAATAGTTTCTTGTGCAGTTTTACTGGGTATATGTATTGAAATGGGTTAAATTTTTATTTTTAGAGGAGGAATGCCCCTTAATGTAGGCTGCTTATCAAAGGCTTTTAGTGAATTAAGTAGAACTGACTGTATTTAGTCACTAAAACAAATCTGATCTTTTTAAGTCAGAAAGTTATTAATTCAGGTTTCCCTACATTGATGAAGCAAGTCCTATTACTTATGTTTTGCGTGTGTGTGTGTGTGTGTGTGTTCTGCAAGGGTGATGGGAATATTTTAAATCTGCCCCTGGGAAATAACTGTTTCTGCCCAAGGGAAAGGGATATGGGAGGGACGCAGTAGTTGTCAAGCGTGCACAAGAGTCATATTAGCCCAAAGGGACTAAATTTTAAAACAAAATACACTTAATGAGATTTTCTTTTAAAAGAGAGCATAGATGGTTTAATGTGGGCTCTCACAATAAGGGGAAAAAACTTGTTTTTCTTTGAGGCCATCAAAAAAAACATTTCATCACTTCTGATGGCATCTTGTGACTGGAAGTACTGTATATGTTACTGTTTAGTAACATTTGTAGTAAAATGACATTTGAGTATGAATGTCAATATGTGAACTTTAATCTCTTGAAGAGGGCAATCATTGACAGCCCAAACAGCCATTGACAATCCCAAGGGAATTTGGAGATTTCATAGAGTGAGCAGTATACATCAGATTGTTAACTTGCCTGAAGTTTTGCAGAATTGTATCCCATTCCTGAGAGCTCAAGATCTAATCCTTTTTTTTTATAACCTCACCATAAATTCATCAATCAATGTGTGATTTTTTAATTGCCAGGTTTGAACACAGGGCACTATTGCTATGAATTACCAACAATTGCAAGTTGTTCTTAAAATGCATATTTATGCAAGATTATCTCATTTTAATTTTGGACGTTGTAGGTGACTTTTTTAGTTGACTGTCACTTACTGAATACCACCTTAGAGTATTCCAGCTTCCGGCAGATAGTTCAAATGACTCACTAGGATTCCAACCCCTGATGGTAATGCTGCTAGTATTGTGCATATTGGATGTCAAATGAGAACAAAACTGAGCAATGAATGATGGTCACTTGGACAAGGTACAAGGTACCAGAAAATGTTTGTTACCCATGCAACTTTACACAGCCTTCAGAAGAGGACACAAGAAAAACAAACAGGAAAGCCATTTGTTTCCCCCAATTATTTCCTCTCCTTTTATTGAAGTGGCTGAATATTGCTGAGGTGCAATCCCACGTGTATCAATTCCTTGGGTACTTCACTCAGTGGACATTCTTTCATTTTGAGGCTAGACAATGAGTGTTAGCAGAATAATTGAGCTAGGAGAGCACCGGTTAGTTTTGATCCTGTCCTCACCCAATATCTGTAAAAGCATACTTTTTAGCAGAGATCAGTGGCTAAAAATTAGGAGCTCGATTTGTGGCTGATTTTTTTCCCCCACTTCCTTAGTCCAGGGACATTGAGGCCAACTGTAATGCTCTGGCTGAGATTATTTAACTAAACCGGGATTGGGGATCTAACCTGTCACCTCCTGGTCTATATTGCATCACATTTTATCCTGTGGCATTTTCTGACCGATAAAGTGTAAAGTAAAACTAGTGTGTGTTCACTTTCTATTTGATGACAAATTATAATTTTGAGGAAAAATCCATAAAGGTTGTGGAATGAAGCAAAAGTAACTATATATTCTGTTCTATACATCCTGTTCTTCTAATAATGGGCACCTAAACACATCTGTGGGTGAAATAATTACAGGAAGCTTTAATCAGTGGGTTGTGGTACATGATAAATATATTTTAATTTTTTTTAACAGACATTTATACCTGTTCATCCTAAGGTTTGATGGCAAAAGGACCAGGACAGGGATCCAGTTGTTTTATTTTGTCCATTTCATCCATGAATTGGTGTTAAATCCAAATAATTTTGACAGTATGGATGATTGACTGGACTCTTTGCACTAAGAGGGAAAGTTGCTGGTTGATCACATTGCAAATACGTTATTTCCTCAAATATTGAGCTGTGGTGTATATATGGATACCTAAAGACATAGAAAATAAATGTTAAAACATTTTTAATGTAACAAAAACAGTTGGTACAGATCTTCATTTACAGTCTGCTGAAGGAACAGCTCTGGTAACTTGGGAATAGCGTTGTACATTTATTAGAGTTTTGTTTGTTGCTGGAGCCAGCAATAATTCATTTTTTAAGCACAGCCTTCAGGATAGTAGACTTGATACCGAAAACTGAGGATCGTACAATTCAAGTCTGATAAGTGATGGTACAGTTGGTGGGGTTGAGGTGTGGTCCTTGTGTATTTTCATGTTTTTCAGGGGTTTTGACATGGGCATTTATTCCATTTTTTTTCTCTACGTCACACTATTTCTCATCCCTTGTCCCCAAAGAAAATATGATCAATAAACCATTTTCTAAATAGGTTTGGAAGGATTATTTGATGTAAACGTATTTAGTTTTCTTCAGAGTGTGCCGCACCGCTTTTTTTCCAGAGGATGGTGGATAGAAGGTAAAGTTTAAAATTAGATTTCATTTGTATTGGACACATGTAACATGGAGTAAGAAATCATATTTTAGTTTTGTGTTGTCCAAATACTTTTAAAGAATATAGAGAATGAGGCTGGGGTAATAATAATGGGGAACCAGGAAGTGGCAGAGGAGTTGAATAAATACTTTGTATCAGTCTTTATGGTAGAAGACAGTAATAGCATTCCAAAAATACTAACTAATCAAGGGGAAAAAAGGGCGGAGGAAATAAATACAATAACTATCACTAGAGAAAAAGTACTAGGGAAACTAATGGGGCTAAAGGCCGATAAGTCTCCTGGACCTGATGGGTTGCATCCTAGGATATTAAAGGAAGTAGCTACACAAAATAGTGGATGCACTGGTAGTAATCTTCCTAGAATCATTAGATTCTGGATAAGTCCCAGAAGATTGGAAAACTGCTACTGTAACACCCTTTATTCAAAAAAGGAGGGAGACAAAAAACTGGTAACTATAAGCCAGTTAGCTTAACATCTGTCATTGGGAAAATGTTGGAGTCTGTTACAAGGATGTAATAGCAGAGTATTTAGAAATGCATAACATAATCAAGCAGAGTCAGCATGGCTTCATGAAGGGAAAATCACGCTTGACAAATTTATTAGAATTCTTTGAAGAGGTAACAAGCAGGATAGATAAAGGAGAACCAGTAGCTGTAATATATTTGGATTTCCAAAAGGCATTCGATAAGGTACCGCACATAAGGCTACTTAATATGATAAGAGCCCATGGTGTTGGGCGATAGAGGATTGGCTAACTAATAGACAGAGTTGGGATAAGGGGAGCATTTTCAGGGTGGCAACCTGTAAACTGGTGGAATGCCACAGGGATCAGTGCTGGGACCATAATTATTTACAATGTATATTAATGACTTAGATGAGGGAAGCGAATGTACTATCGCCAGGTTTGCAGATGACACAAAAATAGGTGGGAAGGCAAGTGGTGAGGATAACAAAGTCTACAGAGGGCAAAAACTTGGCAGATGGAATATAATGTGGGAAAATGTGAAGTTATGCATTTTGGAAGGAAGATTGGAGGAGCTGAATATTATTTAAATGGAAAAAGACTGCAGAAAGCTACAGCACAGAGTGATTTGGGAGTCCTTGTGCATGAATCCCAAAAAGCTAACATACAAGTTCAGTGGGTAATAGGGAAGGCAATTAGAATGTTGGCCTTTATTTCAAAGGGAATGGAGTATAAAAATAGGGAAGTCTTGCTAAAACTATACAAGTCACTAGTTAGACTACACCTAGAATACTGTGAACAGTTTTGGTCCCCTTATCTAAGGAACGATATACTGGTAGTCAGTCCAGAGAAAGTTCACTATATTGATCCTGGGTATGGAGGGATTTTCTTATGACGAGAAGTTGAGTAGGTTGGACCTATACTCATTGGAGTTTAGAAGAATGAATGGTGATCTTATTGAAGCATATAAGATTTTTAGGGGAATGGTTGTTTCCTCTTGTGGGAGAGTCTAGGACCAGCGGGCATAATCTCAGAGTAAGGAATCACCCATTTAAGACAGAGATGAGGAGGAATTTCTTCTCTGAGGGTAGTGAATCTGTGGAATTCTTTACCGCAGAGGGCTGTAGAGGTTGGATATTCGAGGCTGAGATAGACAGATTTTTAATCAGTAATTTTAATCAGGGTTATGGGGAAAAGGCAGGAAAGTGGATTTGAGGATTATCAGATCAGCCATCTAATTGAATGCAGAGCAGACTTGATGGGCTGAATGGCCTACTTCTGCTCCTATGTCTTATGGTCTTACATAGCCAAAAATGTGAACGAAACTTTGAAAGAATATTTTAAAATACGGCAATAACAAAAGATTTTGCTTGCCAATCTATCCAAAAGCAGCTATCATCAATATAATTCCAGTGAAATCATTGTTTCCAGAGTGATCAAAGGTATATAACAATTATATTTAGGATGGTACATTTTGTGGTAAAAGAAAAAGCTGCTCTTCTAAGCCGGGATAGATTTAGTGAAATATTTTCATATAGTTGATCATTAATATTTTTTGAAAAGTATGATATGTTTTAGCACTCACTACATATGTTTATTATTTGTATACTTCACAGCATTAGTACTGGCAAATGGTAGTGAGTGAATGGACTTCTATACAGTAGTCTCATTGTACTCTTTATTTATTACCTTGTCCAAGATTACACGATGTAGTGCAGTGATCACACAGAAAACACTGTGCATTAGTTACTGCGACCCTGCTTTTATGACTTTGTACTTTATGCGAGCTGCAGTTAAAAAATGATTTGAATCAGTTATGCAATGGTGTCTGCCAGGGACAATATTATGAACCCTAGTCGGTAGCCAGTCTGTCTAGCTCGTGAAGGATATTCAATAAGCTTATAAGTCACGTGTTACTTTATGGCGCAAGTTGGTAAAATTCTCTTAACTACAGCAGCATGCTGGCAGTACGTTCCAGACATTCTGTCAGTATTTTGCTGCTTCAGCCACTGTGGCCTTTGTGTGGCGATGTCAGTTTTCATTCCCATGCGTTGCTTGGGGCACTGACATATGACCCCGATGATACCGTTTCCCCCACCCCTAAGGTGCCTGAAAATCCCAGATGGCAGTGTGAAGTGGGGCTGGGGCGTGGGGTGGGGATGGACAGAAACCTTAAGGCAAAATTATGTCGGGATCATATTGGAGCTCCTAACTGTAGCCATGTTTTTATTTTAAATGTAATTGCTTCAATTTCAAGAAAAACTTTCAGAAACTTAATACTATAGATTGCTGTGCTTTATATTTGCATTATACTAAAATGGCTTCTATGTGTAGTTTTCTCTTTTTATAACCCCTTAACACGTCAAAATGATTACCACAGATTTTTTTCTTATTAACCTCATTGTACCTTACCCACTCTGTTTATGATCCATCAGTACATTGAAAGAAGCAAATGGCATTGCTTTGCCACCACAAACAATATGTAAGATCGCAAGATAAGTATGGATAAAGACAGTCAATTGACCAGAAAGTATGTTTCTTGGGTTTCATATCTGCTCTAGTATATGTGAAAAATTTCCTATTTTAGTCCTAAATTTATCTTTAATAGTTTAAACCTCTGTCCCCTTGGCTTGCTTTCATGATTTCTATCTATTGCATTCCCTTATTATCTTCTGAGCATATTTAAGGTCACTTTTCAGTATAACTTGTTAATAATTCTCCAGTTTTAATGTAGGACTTGAGTCTACTTTTAAAATCAAAATGATTGATGCTCAGGAGACTTCATACCACAAAAAATGGGAAGTATACCTGGCAGTATAGCAAAAGAGGACTGTAAAATATGGACTTTATATCATACAAATAGAGTCCAGCAGAGGGATTTGACTTTTCCTTTTTTATATCATAACATATCTATAACGTGAAAGATGTCTACTTAAGCTGATTCAGTAGTAAGTTTCCAAAGAGAATTGGATAGATATTTGAAAATGAATATTTTGCCGGGGAAAGAGCAGGGGAGTAGGTCAAATTGGAATGTTCTTTAAAAGAACTGTCACAGGTGTATGGGCCGAATGTCCTCCTTCTGTGCTGATTCTATGTTTTTGGTAGCTCTCATTCAAATCATAATGTTAGGATGCAACATACCATTGCAGTTAGAAGGTGCCCGGAAATTACTATAGTTAATTTTTCCCTAGAAGTCGAGACTTGATTAATTCTAACTTGAGCAGTAAAATAGAATTGCTTTATCTTGTAATCCGTTATATGTATCCTGGAAACCATTTCTGTAAGACTTTCTGCCACCAGCTCCGCACAGGCCTGTAATTTGCGTTCTCTGGTAGTTTTGAAGTGTAATGATCAGGATCAAGATTACTGCACTTCAGTAATGAATGATCAGAAACTTAAAAGGGCCAATTCTGCTCGTTTCGGAAATTGATTTTAATCCTATTACCCCTGTGAATTTTGGGAAATTCCAATGATTTCACTGGAGTTATATTGAAGGTAGCTGCTTTTGGATAGATTGGCAAGCAAAATCTTTTGTTATTACAGTATTTTAGAATATTTTTTCAAAATTTCGTTCATGTTTTTGGCTATGTTCTTTAGAAGCATTTGGGCAACACAAAAACATGACTTACTACTCCATATTACATGTGTTCAATATAAATGAAATCTAATTTTAAACCTTACCTTCGATCCACCCCCATCACAAAGTTCCAAAAGTTTTCTATCATAGTTGGAAATTAACATATGAGAAGAACTAAAATATTGAGAGATTTACTGAATTCCCAGGGTATCCCAATCTCCTATTCTTTCTTTGTTTGACTATTTGAATATTAAAGAAGTGAAGAGGAGGGTAGCATTTCACATGCAGCTCATGAAAGGTTCTCCATTCAAAGCATTGTATTGAAGCTGTGATGTTGCCAGGTTTCTGCATGGCTTTCCAGATCAATGTCTTAAGAGACTTCAGCCCTGAGTCTGTCGTTAGATTTAACCATTTCCTGACCTGTATGGTGAAATATTGTTATTAGCAAACAGATTATGTGGTTCTTGAAACTCAAGTGCAGATAACAAAGAAGCTCAAGCCACTATTTGAGATGAACAGTTTGCAATAGTTATGTATTATAAATAAATTGAAAACTACTTATCATAGCTGATGTTCAGCAGACACATGCACTGTTTATCAACTTTCTTTGCAGACTAGATTCCAGAAATTCAGTACATTCATTCATGAAAAATGCCTGAAATGTTTGTGGCCACTCTAGTTTTTGTATGATAAAAGTAGTTCATACTTGTTCTGCAGTTGTAAGTTCGAGGAGGAAGGTGGAATGCAAAACGTAGTGCATTCCAAAGTGTATTTGAGGAAATACTGGTATAGTTTTAAAGTGAAGGATGAGTAAGCTGACAGTTGATTTGGTCAAACGAAAGTTTTTCATCATGAAAAAAAGACTGAAAGTTTATTGAAATTATATGCTCAGTGCAATGAAACTAATTATCCTAAATTCCATTTGTATAAAATACCAACTCCAGTGCCACAGAATGGGGACAGATACAGATTCTCGTCTTATTCTCAGTCCACGACATGAATTGAGTGGAGGCTTTCATGCCTCCTCCAGCAGAGGAGAGAGTCATGCTTCAGTAGCCCAGGCATCTAGTTCTGGCTGACAACAGGAGGCAAAGTTCATTTGTAGAAAGACTCCTGATGATACCATCAATTACAAATAGATTAACTTGAACTGCATTTAAAAAAAAAAGGTCACCCACAAAGTGCATTTGAGGGTTCTTCCCAGAAGAGTCATTATAGGTGTCTATTGTCATAATATTTTGATCTGGCTTGGGTGACAGTGTTGGAGAGGGTTCACTTTTGAAAATTATTTCCTACCCATCCCCCTACACACACATGAATGTAGTCACTCCCATGTAGGTAGCTGGAAGAGAGAGGGTGATGGGATAAGACTTTTTATGGTTAGACAGAATAATGACTTATTGCTTTTAATCTAATGAGACACGCTTATTCAGATATTCAGCATCAATTGTGCAAAATTATTAATGTTTTTTGAGTCTAGCGGAATAATGTGGTTGAAAAGTCTACTTGAGACATAGGTGGATTTATGTAATGATCGATGAACCATTGTTTTGGGAGTTGGAATAATAAATTTTAAGATCTTTATGAAGTTTGAATCTGCTGTTAGAAATTTGATATGTTGCTTTTACTACACTCAAAAATGCATTTAAAATATTCTTTTGCCATTTTTCTAATTATCAATAGGGAGTTCTGTGGATAAAATTCTTTCATTATGGATGCATTTTTATGCTTATATTGAATGTAATTTGTATTTGCTATTTTGTGGTATATAGTTTTATATTTTATTTCAGCTTCCATGTGCTACGTATCATTCCTTGGTTTTGTGACTTGCTCCCTATGTAAGTGACAGTCTTGAACCAGGCACTCCACAACTAGATGCACCAAAACAATCCAGGGTGACTGACCCTCTTAATCTGTTTTCCACTTTCCCTCCCAGTAATGAACTACCTAGACTATGCTCAGAATTTGCCCCAAAGTCATGGTTAAACAAGCCAATTTAGAGTGTGAAGGATTGTTGAACATGTGTACGCTAAAATACTGTAACATTTTTGTGTTGTTTGGATGCTTAAAATGTAACTTATTCCTGTAGTTGGTATAGAATAACAACAGTCAGTAAGTATATCATTGACTGAATAAGGCATACCAATATATCAGATTAAATGTAATAATTAGAAATGGTAATTTGATTTTTTTTGTATTAGTTGTGGGGTAATAGGACTATTCAGGCTAGGACTTGGCTCTCACGACCTTTCTCACCAATGGGGTTTACATGATGTATGGGATATGGAAGCAAGGGCACGAGTAGGAGTTTTTTTATGTTTGCCTTACTTCAACAAATGAGATTGAATGGAGGAACATTTTGTGAATGGTAAAGGAAAACAAAATACTGTAGTAAGAAAGAAAACAAAACTGTTGACAGGTGTAAGGAAATAAATGAGGCACGGACTTCACAAAGGGGTGGTAGACAGATGGGAGAGGAATAAGAATGTCAGCTGTGGGGAGGTCAGAGTATGATCTGTATCCCAGGAACAGAGGCTGAAATGTAGGCAGAAAACAAAAGCTAACAGGCAGCCTTCAGACTTGCTCTAACAAGAGTATACATGCATGGAAGATCAAGCCTATTCATACCTCTGAAGGGAAATCTCTGGAGGACCACCTGAAGGATTTAGAGAGGAAGTTCACTGCAGTCTGCTTTTGGATGTCTTAAAATCCAGTTTAGACACAAATAGCTAAGTCAGGAGTGAAAACAAAAGGATTACAATATATTGATACACATCTACCTTAGGGGTGTGTTTGCATTTACCAGAAGTGACACTGCTGAAGCAAACTCCTTAGACTGCGCCTTTAAAACAAAAACAAGATCATCAGAAATGGGAGCTGGAGTATACCATTCGGCCCATTGAGTCTGCCCCACCATTCAATAAGGTCATGTTGATAGTGACCTTAACTTCACTTTCCTGTCTGCCTCCCTTAACCCTTGTCTGTCCTGCAGATCAAAAATCTGTCTAACTCAGTCTTGAATATATTCAGTGACCCAGCCTCTACTGCTGACTGTGGAAGAGAATTCCAAATACTAATTACCCTCGGAGAAAAGAAATTCCTCCTCATCTCTGTCTTGAATGGGAGACCTCATTTTTAAACTGTGTCCCATAGTTCAGGATTCCCTGCATGAGGGGAAAGATCCTCTTGCCATCGGCCCTGTCAGAATCATATATGTTTTAATAAGATCCCCTCTCATTCTTCTACACTCCTAATGAGAATACAAGTATATATGGTCAGAGTAGGGAAAATAACTTTAAACTAGCAGAAGGAGAGGAGGGTTCGAGTGAAGGGAGCATTAGAAATCCAAAGCTAAAAGTTGAGGCAATAGAAAAGTAAATCGATGTGGGTAAAGACAAGCTGAGTGGGGGAATAAACCTGATGTTTTCTGAGTTTCCGTAATGGCTTAGTGATTACTTTGAACAAAAGAATGTTATTTATTTTTGATACTTCATTATTTGAAGTTTTAAGAAGAGTCTTGCAATAGCATTGAAAATAGACCATCATTGAATACCATATTTGAGCTGTTTCCAAGTACTTTGGAGAAAAAGGTGTCAACTTTTTGGAGGACTGGGATCAAAATATTTGAGGTTGGGTTAAAATGTTCAATTTGCACACATTTTACCAAGATATGCATTTAAAAACTAAAAACATTCTAAAAAAAACTAATTTGGGTTTTATTTTTTTCCAGATGTCCTTGTTTTGCAGTTATTGAGTATTAAATTAAGGTTATGCTAGTTGCATCAAGCTAATGGTGGAATCTAAGTTGAATCTGAACCTTGTACAGCATTACTGGCAGGAGATTGCACAAATTGGCTCAGGATGTATCTGTTGATATTTCCTGTCAATCAATAAAAGTTGGCCTAGGAATGTCCTTTCTAAAAGGAACACTATGCAAAAAGGGAAAGAGGGTAATTATTGAATAGTGTTCTTTTCCAGGCTTTATTGTATTTACATGGGCGGAAACCAAAAACAAGCCTTTTTTGGCTCAATTCCGAACGGATTAGCTAAGAAGGACATGGTGAGATTAGAATTTCAACTGGTTTATTACATTGAGGTTAACCTTCTGGCAAATCTTTATTACCACCTACAAATTCTCTTTCTTCCAAGAAAACTAGTGACCGACAAAACCTCCTGAAAGTGTTATCAACATTATTAATCTGTCCTGCACTGAATTCCATATTTTTGATTTCCAAATGCACTTTTTTTTTGTCGAAAATATTCTGAAATGTTATCTATGCATTTTCAATCATGAATATCTATAGTAAAATAGATTTTACTATCCAGAACTAGATCACAGTACTCTTGGAATAAATGCCAATCTTCTTTTCAATGTAGGGACACACCTGTAATCCTCTAAATAGGGCCACACTGCAGGCTGTTACAGGATTAATATTGTATATTCATTGGGATATTAGCTAAACAATTGTGTCCTTTTTAGTTGGCTGCACTATGCCGTAATATAAAACTATATGAAAACACCAATTTATATTAGACATGACTTCCGTAGAGTTACTGAGTGTGAAATTCTGATCAGTTTAAGCTGGACAACCTCTTGGTATGTGCTGCATCATCAGCCACCTCCAGCACGTCCTACACGGCGCACCATTTTGAGAAAGGTGCTTACACAGACATCCCCTGCAAGCACCAGAAGCAACTGAAGTGGAGATATTATAACACTACATATACCTTCGGCTGATGTGACACCCATTTTTCAAATTCAGACCACGCAGCGTCACTCAACAAAGATCATGTGTACAGCTGCAGGAGGGACCCAGCACTAACATTAAAAGGTCCAGACACCCCAGCTTGGAAGTGTTGTGGTAAGTTCCAGTGTTAAGTACCATCTTCATGGGGAGGGCAGAGGAGGAGGTGACTTGTCCACACAAAGGCTGCAACAAGCATGGGGACTGCAGTTACAGTGCCTCTTGGCCTGCAGCATGACAGGAAGATGGAGCAAAGAATGTGGAGAGGGGAAACTCGTGCCTGTGCGAACCTGGACTGGACTCCTCCTGCACCTTGACAGTGCTAGGAGTCTGTCTGACAGGCCAGCTGTTGCACCCAGCCCAGAATCTCGGTATGCATACCCATCAACGTCCTTCTGTATGCCGTCCCATCAAGATCCTTATCTTGAGTCCCCTCCAGCAGTATTCATCTGACACCTCATCCTTCAGGAAGCTGGCACACAAACCCAGGCATGTCTGCAGCTTACTCATGCCTGGTGACTCACCACGTGCAGATTCCAACTTTATATTTGCCCTTAATGTACATGCATTGCCAGTATCTGAACTGGTGGCAGCGAATGTCAGATCAAGTGATGGTGCCCCTTCATCAGTGCTGAGCTGTTTCTCTCCTCTCTCTCTCTGTCTCTCTCTCTCTCTCCCTCTTGGGGCTGCTGTGGCTGGGCAGGTGACAGATAGTGCATGTATGAAAACAAAATCAGAAGAGAGAGGTTGGAGTCAGGGAAGAGAAGTGGGGTGAAAACCAAGAGGTCTTTGGTGACACCATCTGATGCTCCCTCAACATGCCAGATAGCAGGATGAACTGTTAACTGAGAGGGGACATTAGGCAGGAACATAACATCATCCTTAATGTTGTCAGTGTGTTGGATGCATTAAATTCTATCATAGCCAGCCAGCCCCATGATTACCCCATCTCTTCCGTAGGGGTCAGGAAATGCAGAAGCCCTTGTCCTCCACCAGTTCTTCTCCCTTCTATTGTATGTGATCTCGTCCTACAAGAGAGAGAAGAATGTCAGTGATTTGCGTTACGTTGTATACCATCGCTGAATAGCTGGAGGTATGTGGAGGCAACATTGGTGGGTGTGTGAGGGTGAGTTAAAGCATCTGGATATTCTGTCCAAGTCCTGAGTGCCAGGAACTGGTGCTGGAAGAGTGATGGGAGTGCGGTGCAATGAGCAGCGTGAGAGGTTGGTGAAGCAGTGGGTAAGAAATGTCATGGGAAAGTATACTCACTGACCTTGACCACCCACATGAGATCCTTAAGGTCCAGGCACCAGGAATTGACCTCTCTGGCTTCTAATTCTTTCTGAGGATAGTCCTCTTGCCCCCTGTGGAACCAGAGCATTTCTCCTCCTGTCCACCTCCACCAGTAAGCGCTTTATCTGTAACCCTGGAGCCCTCCTCCTCTGCCCTGGTGTTCCATTTTCCTTATTTAGAATTGCAGCAATATTATTCAGCAGAAGTTTCCTATAATTCAGTGAGGCTTCCTTTTTGAGGGGGATGGACTGCCTTTGAGCAGAACGTGGCTGTACCATGTGCTATCAGCAAATGCTGCTTAACAGTGGGCAGACAACGGCCCTACACTACAATCATTGAAATGAGGTGGCAGCAGTAAATTTGCTTGCTGCCTACTTCCACCAGGCTCATGAATCGCAAACCCTCTGCCCAGATAATGGCGCGATCCAATTTTAGCTATATCTCAAACGTCATGACAAATATCTGAAAACATTGAATAGAAAACTAAATTTGTATTAAAATGTCTCTCTCTGACATAGGCCAGGATTTTCCCCTCGGCGATTTGGGGGTAGGGCCTGCTCGCCGAGGGGACAATGATGCGGCATGACGTCAGGAGGAACCCCTGACATCATCCCGGTCCCTTTAAATATTCACAAAGGCGGGCGGACAGTGAAATCAGCTGTCTGCCCGCTGACCTGTCAATGGCCAATTAAGGCCATTGACAGGCTAATTAACCTTATTAAACACCCTGCCCGGTCAACCTTAAGGCTGGCGGGCAGGCCAGGAGCCCCAGCCGGCTGCAGATTATTAATGAAACTTCATCCACTGGCGGGATGAAGTTTCATGTCCGTTTTTTAAAAATTTAATAAATTTTATGTGTTTATTATTAACATGTCCCATCTCGTGTGACATTGTCACATGAGGGGGACATGTTAATAATTTTAATATTTATCTATTTTTAGAGTTTACTAACCTCTCACGAATCTCCCTGAGACAGGACTTTGCCTCAGGGAGCATGCGCGAAAGAGCGCACTTTGACAGATGGGGATTCCCTCCACCCCCCGCACACGCTTCCTGTCGGGCAGGCCGCTGGGCGGGCCTTAATTGGCCCACCCACTCAAAATGGCGGCGGGTCCTGTTTTGGTAGTGGGGTTTGGCTGCCCGCCCGCCGCCGAGCTGGTGGGGCCCGCCCGCCAGCCAAGGGCTAAATTCTTCCCATAGTATTTATTGTTTTATTATTCACTCAATTGTAGAAAATATTCAAGGTTTTTAGCAACTTATTTTTGTAAATAGCATACTATACACCTTGAAAGCATACTTGAGATCAATTTATTAAATGATGGGTATTGAACTTATATAGAGCTGCAAATGGAAATTTAAATACCCTCATGAAACCTCATCCCACCAGTGGGTGAGTTTTCATGTTTTTTTCACAAGCCCGCCTGGGCTCCTGGCCTGCCTGTTAACCTTAGGGTTGGACGGGCAGGTCCATTAATGAGCTGAATTGGTTTTCTAATGGCCTTAATAGGCTGTAGACAGGTCAGCGGGTGCGCATCTGACTCGGCTGCACCCCCGCCAACCTGAAAATGGAAATGACGTCTGGAGTTCCACCCGATGTTACCCCGTGTCATTCTGCATGTCTGCTCACCGACTGGAAGATCCTTCCCTATATGTTCACAGTTCTTTGACCCTGATATTAAACGTGCTTTACTCCAAAAAATGTAATAAATACTGAATATGACTGGGCAACCTGTACCAAGTGAAGTAGCTATTAATAATCTTATCCATTTTAAGTCTTTAGGGATGTCGTTGAGACTGATGTAACAAGATATTAACAGTACCTATTGTTGACGCTCTTAAAAATGAATTTTTTGCTTTGTTATTGAGTCTATGACTGGTTTTCTTCTGACTCTAGATTCTAATGAGCAATTTTGTTACAGTAGATGGACTACTGATAAACTGAAAACATTGCACTGCTAGTACCAAACCATAAAGACATCTTGCATAGATTTTATTACAGTTTTAAACAAGCTACAGCAAAAGTAAACAAACATGGATGGGTTTAAAGAAACCTTTAAACAAAATTAAAGATTCATCAGCAGTACCTTAATGAAAACTACATTGCTTTGTAAAAAAAAACCTTCAAATTTAAAGAAAGGATGATGAAATATGTTTTTACAGATACAGCGTTCAGATTTTATAAAAATTTTTTTGGTAGAGTTCATTGATGTAGCTGGGTAATGCAGGAGGGGAGATTGATCATTGTCCTTCCTCTTCAGTGCAAAGGGCACAGCATCTGTTTGCATTATTCATTACATTGAAATGTACACATCTTTGGCGTCTTCTCTTCCGTCTCCTCAGTCTCACAGTCTGTGCTGTCTGACATTGGTCTAATCAAACCATGGTGATGAGGCTAGACACATGCAATATGATGCTGTGGTTATATTAAGATTTGTTTCTAGTAATCTAGTCTCAGTCTATTGAGCAAACACAGACACCATAAGTCTATTACTTAAAAATAACAGCTTTGCAACGTAGTGTCTTAAATAGACATGGGCACTAATAAAAATATGATTGGTTAGTATTTAAAAGTACTGATGGAAATTTTAAATCCGCGCGGGACAGCAGTCTAATGAATGTCCAACTTACTCGGGAGTGATGGTGAGAGGCCCAGCTGCTTTTAACGGCCAGTTCTCATTAACATGCCACTGATTGAGTAAACTGGGTAGTTCACAGGAATCAGGAAGCCTAGAGGCTGCCCTCCAGGCCTAGGGTAAATGCGGGGATAGGAATTTGGGACAGTCAGCAATTCAGTATGGGTTGGGAGTCTGGGCATGGCCTATACTTCCCTTGTGGGGCTCAGAGGAGCATTCTTGCTCCTTTTAGTCCTGCAAAAGAAAGTTTTGACCTACCTTACAGAAGCTGTTCATTGACTCATCAGGTTCTTGCCATTTGAGTGGTGTGCAGGCTTTGTTTCAAGTTGATGTAATAGGATTTGCAAAAATTTTTTTCATTCATTGGATGTGGGCATTACTGGCTAGGCCAGCATTTATTGCCCATCGCTAATTGCCCTTGTCCAGAGGTAATTTAAGAGTCAGCCACATTGCTGTGGGTCAGGAGTCACATGTAGGCCAGACCAGATAAGGATGGCAGATTTCCCTCCCTAAAGGACATTAGAGAACCAGATGAGGTCTTTATGACAGCAATGGTTTCATGGTCTTCATTATACTTGTAATTCCAGGTTTTTATTGAATTCAAATTTCACCATCTGTCATGGTGGGATTTGAACCCAGGTCCCCAGAGCATTACCCTGGGTCTCTTGGATACTAATCCAGTGACAATACCACTATGCCACAGAATCCCCTATATTTGAAGAAAAAAAGTACATAGAATCCAAAATATTTATGTTCCAATGTAGAATGGAGATGGTTGTGGTACAAGTAAGTTCAGGATTGCAGTGAGCAAGTGATCAGACAGGAGCAGGATTGACAGTTCAGCTACCTGTGCATTGCCAGGTTATACTGGCGCTTGTATAAATTACTATTATCAATTAGCAATTATTTCTTGATCATCTGTATTTTGAATTTCCAGTCATCTTATAGTCATTTTCTGAGTTAATGTAACTCACGTAAGTTACTTGCTCTGTTTCCCCACCCCATAAATTTTGTAACAAAAATAATGGCGATTCAGAGCATCTAAGACCTGTGTATTTTTGATTGTTTATCTTTCAAAACTGTTGTACAAAATTCTGCAGCAAGTTTTTATTGTGAGAACAAATGAAGTTTAATGAAAATTGCAGCTTTGCTTGTTATTTTTGCACAATTTGAGTGTATTGCAATTTCTATTTTCATCCTTTCTCACTGTATAATGTTAAATATTAACAAAATACAGATATTTACCTTGTGCATTGTTAATAGATTCCAATGTAGTGGAATATGAAATACTGTTTGGCTGTTTCACAGTTATTATAATGCATGTTATATCTTATTTATCTATTGAAAATGTGTACTTCAGAAATACACTTGATTTACACATTACGTCAATCTTTCAAAGCTAAACGTAACACTTTAATTGGCAAGAGCTAATTTGATAGACCAATGGAACAGAGAGTCCAGTATTGGTACTCCTTTAAGAGGAGCAATTGCTAGAAGTTGCTTTGTTTTTCACTGTTTGTTCTCTGGGCTTTCACCAAATCTTACAAAGCTCACAGTAAATATAGATGAACTCAGTAAAGAACAAAGTTCATCATGACTGTCAACCTAAGCAAAGAAAGAGGGAGGATGGAATTATGAAAGCTTCCTGACAAAGGGTACCCTTGTCCTGTTTTGAAACTGTGTTTTCAAGACGTGCGACGATGTCTAATTGGTGTAGACCAGCTCAGCAATGAGGCTTCTGTGTGCTCAGGGTAAAAGCAATACTGTTGACAGCACAACACCTGGCTGTACTCCAGGATCAGTTCTGGCCTTGGAAATGGGAGCACATTTTATCGCTTGGTTTTCTGCTGCATCGTAGGTATTTGAGCCTTGCGAATGGCTTGTGATTATTCCTCAATGCCAAGTGGCTCCTAAAGTTCAAGTGTAGAACAGAATGTACAAAGCAACAATCAATATACTCGGTAATCACCCAATGCTGGGGGAAGGGGCAGTGGTGTTTTTGTAGGTTATGGTGAACTTTGTAACATGACCCTGCTGTTTCTCAGTAATGTACTTGTAAACATTCCACAAATATGACAGGGAAATACAAAAAGAATTGTTTTTTTTTTAGCACTGGCTAGAAAATGATGGGAAAATTTAAATTAGAAATCTGTATTCTAGTTTGAGGATCGGAGAGGGATAATTTTTTTTTAATGTTGTTGCCGTTGACTATGATTTTTGCACCATTTTAAGTTTTCTTTATGTATGTTCGTGTGTATTTTGGCCAAGGCTGTAGTTTTTCAGCTAGCAATCCACATATATAAATCCCCTTGGTTTTGGCTGTTGAAGTGTAGAATAGAAAGGAACGGACATTCTGCAGAGGGCTTGACTGATAACCACCATTTCAAAAAAACACCCACACTTTTCAAAATGGTGGAGTGAATAAAGCCTAATATTGTGATTAAAAATACAATAAGCTTTATTCACAGGCATCATTTGAAACATAAATAAATAGTGGCTTTGAATAATGGCTGTTTTTATTGAAATATTTAGTCTAGAGTAGCAATGGTTACTGAATAGCAGTTCAACATGCTTCATTTTTTGTTTTTGTAACATTTGTTTTCTGTTGTTTAAAGTTTATATTAATAGTGGATGCCGGAAAAAACATCCTGTGCATCTTCTTAGAAATATTCCGATGCTACTATGTTTTTGCATTTTGTTTGAGTTTATTACTTTCCCATAACGGAGTTCTCCCTCCCATTTTTTAATACTACACTAGCTAGATAAATACAGATGAGGAAGTGGGAAAGTAAAAGGACAGTCCCAAGATTGTGGAATTTCCCAAATCTCCTAGCAGTCTTTAAAATTAAAAATTGTACAAAACTCTTAAAATTTCAATATGTGAAATTAACTCTTCTAGAAAATTTTGTTTTTACAATCTAAGTCTTATTATTAACTGATTAATCATAAACATCCCTTTGTGAAGAAAAGCCAGCTGCTCTATCAAGACCAGCACGGGCACCACGGACTCCTTTCAACATCATTACAGGAGGACGGCAAGGCTGCATACTCTCATCATTCCTTTTCCTTTTTATTATTTATTTCATCATGAGGAAGGCAATGATGAGTGCAGACTTTTGCACCCTGTGGCAACACTACCAGTTGATGACATTGCTTTCCTGGCTGAAGAATTGCTTGCGCTCCTAGACATGACCAGCAGTCTTGAGAGTAGTGGCACCAAGATTGGCCCACACATCAGCTGTGGGAGGAACAAGACAATGATGACTGGCCGGCAACAAGGCCCTTCCAGCACCACCAGGCAGCAAAACATCAAGAACGTCAACCACTTCCCCTACCTCGGAAGCAACATCTCCAGGGAGGGTGATCGGCGTTTACACAAGAATCGGCAAAGAGCATCGGCCTTTCAACGGCTCCACACAGTCTGGGCATCTAATTCAATCAACATGGCCATGAAGCTGCAACTCTGCATGCCCATAGTAGTACCAACTGCAGTCTATGCCTGCAAGACATGGATAAGAACAGCAAAGGTGTCACATAAGTTGGACATCTTTCACCAGTGCTGCCTATATAAAATGGAGAGATAGCATCGCCAACAAAGAAGTGCCACAGGGAACTGGTCAGAGGCACCTGTGGGATGTTGTGATAGAGAGACGACTAAGGCTGGCAGGACATTTATTTTGTCGCCCAGGATGGCAGTGGAATTTACACAAACAGACAGAAGGAGACGACGGGGCTGGCCAAAGAAGATCCGGTGACGTACATTCAAGGAGCACCTTAAAAAGAAGGATCTAGTTGCATTGGAGGCAGTTCAGAGGAGGTTCACTAGATTGATTCCAGAGATGCGGAGCTTGCCTTATGAGGAGAGATTGAGTAGTTTAGGCCTATACTCGCTAGAGTTTAGAAGGATGAGAGGAGATCTAATTGAGGTATATAAGATGCTAAAGGGGATAGACAAAGTAGACGTGGAGCGGATGTTTCCCTTTGGGCATTCTAGAATGAGAGGCCATAGTTTTAGGCTAAGGGGTGGTAGATTTAAATCAGAGATGAGGAGGAATTACTTTTCTCAAAGGGTCGTGAATCTTTGGAATTCACTACCTCAGAGTGCAGTGGATGCCGGGACGCTGAATAAATTTAAGGAGGAGATAGACAGATTTTTAATTAGTAACGGGATGAAAGGTTATGGGGAGACGTTGGGAAGTTGGAGTTGAGGCCAAAATGAGATCAGCCATGATTGTATCGAATGGCGGGGCAGGCTTGAGGGGCTGAATTGCCTACTCCTGCTCCTAGTTCTTATGTAAAAGCAGGATATCACCTGGGCTAGAATGAAAGAGTCTTGCTGCCCATAGATCCTCCAGTCCCATGCAGGACAAAGCCTAAGTAAGTAAGTAATCATAAACATTATACAGTACACTTGGCCTGAGTGGTCAGCCTACACAGGTACTATGCCCTTATACTACACAGCATGTGCGGGAAGTCATGGGTGATGACAAACCAATCAGGCTTCTATCCCACGGGAGCTAAAAGGTCAACCGCCCATTAGCTTTCAGTGGAGATTTAAGTCTTCAGAGATCAAAGACATGGGTCAGGGTTGGAAACCCAAGTCTTTAATTAAATTACATTCCAGTGCCAAAAGCAAAACTCCTAAAGGACTTCATGAATGATGTTATTCCATCTGTGAATTTTTTTAGTACTTCCTTCAAGGTCCCAATAACAAAATGTGGAGAAAAATACAGTATTAGATTGGGACTTGCCAGTGAGGTGCCCCTACCTATTATTATTACCTGTTTTAAGAGCTGTATCGCTGTTCTGCGTAAAGAGCCTTCCTATGATTTTAGAGAAGAATGCTTCACACAGAATCATTTGGTCTTGAATTTTTAAAAGCCATACAAATACAAAGGGGCAAAAACCAGTGTTAACAGCCTCAAAGTATGGTTGATAGAGCTGAGCCATTTTTATAGTGACCTGCTGCTGAGTGGCTGCCAGTTTCAGGTGCTAAGACTCTTTTAATATGCAACTATGAGTTTTATGACATGCATAGAGACCTGATTGCCATTTTAGGGCCTTAATTTTTTTTTTTTAGTTTTACTGCCAGTAAGCCAAAGGGGCCTCAATAAGCTAAGTTTTAAATTTATTTTTGTTGTGGCCAAGAGGAGAAGGAATACTCCTCTTGGCCCTACAAAAACTAGATGGGCTTTCGCCACTCCTCCATCACAATTGCAACTCCTTTCAAAAACTCATCTGGCTGCTGACTGGGTAGCCTCCGTGTTGCCTGCTGTTATACTGGCCATCCTTCCAAAAGCTAAACTGTACCCCAAAGTGCATTGTACTTTTCGTATAATTCATCACTGAGAAAATAGATCTGGGTTTTATGTCATTTTGTTTGCATGAGTTCATTCAGGAGGATGGTGGATGGAGGGGATCATAGTGTGCATAAATTGCAACATGCTAGCATGTGAGAATCTTGATAGACCTGCTGGTCTTTCCCTCTTTTAATTTTCATATGTTTGTACGGCTGTAATGTAATAGTCTATTGATACTTGCTACCTGGATTCACCCATACAGAATGGCTACATAGATGAGGTACTAAAAGATGATATGTACTCACAGAGCCCATATGCCAACAGAAGTCAACACCATCAGAACATAGGAACATGAGATGTTGAAATGAAATGAAAGAAAAATGAAATGCTGAGAGAATAAGAGGGAAAATTGTCAAAAAAAAAAGCTTTCAATTTATCCAGGAATCTCCTTTCATGACTAATTTAAATTCATTAAGATTTAATCTGTCTCAGGATGTTAGATATTAACCTGATAAAGATGGCAATGATCACTGTACTAAGTGCATAAGATCTATTATTGTATGTTTTCTACATGTAAACGCTCCCTTTTTATTACATTTGGTCAACTTGGATTAAAGATTTTGCGTACAGGCAATGAGGTATGTAATAGCTTTAGTTTCACTTTGGGTGCAATCACCAATCTAGGTGCAAATTATGCTCAGAAATATGCTAATTTTGAAGTGTATTTCTCCAAGTTTCCATTAAAATTCAGTTATATATTGTCAAACATAAAATCTACCATGGCCCAGCACAATTAAGCAGCATTTTGGACTACTTTTTGAGCAGCTCTGGGCCTGGAAGGCCTGACTGGGGACTGCACCATCTCATCATGGGGTCAGCAATCTAGGCAGGCTGGCTGATGGGTAGTAGCAAAGGTGGTAGGACTGGGAGGAGGAATACCACCTGGAAGTTCCCCTCCAAGCCACTCACCATCCTGAATTGGAAATATATCACCATTGCTTCACTGTCGCTGGGTTAAAATCCTGGAACTCCCTCCCTAACAACACTGTGGGTGTACGTATACCACATGGACTGCAGTGGTTCAAGAACGCATCTTACTGCCACCTTCTCGAGGGCAATTAGGGATGGGCAATAAATGCTGGCCTAGCCAGTGATGCTCACATCCCATGAATGAATAATAAAAATACTGTCTTCCCGAGACAGGACAGCAATGTTCATGCTCCATGGAGTCTCTGCTGTTTCCCTGGGCCACACCTCAGCAATCCTAGTAATCGGTTGGAAGACAAATTGGTGAACTGCTGGGGCACCCTGCAAGCACTTTTGCACAGTGTAACCCACAACTGTAATGGCAGCAGTCTGAGCTTGCACAACAGCAAGCTGAGCTTGCATGACGCAGTCTAAACTCGCACTGCAGCACACGGACATTGGATAATTATTGCTTGCACTGCAATGGAAGTTGCAACATCAGCCTTCAGACACTGCAATTAGGTTGGATCTACAAGTATGCAAACAACGTTGGCCAGCATTTCCATGCTGGAAAGGATGGACTGCAAGCTCAATGTAAATCCTTGTACCAAGTTGGTGCTGGACTCTTTGCTCCTAGACATTGACCACAGGCTTTTTGTCAGGCTTCCAAGCATTTTGTTGTGCATACCCATCAGCTGCTTCCTGTAGGTTTCCCCTTTGAAATGCTCAGAGTACTTTCAGCATCCTCGCCATCCAGTAGTGATGCAGTCTCTGCTGTCCTCTTAAGTTATATGCAGTGTCAGTATCTGAGCCAGTGGCTGCAAGTGTAAAATTGATTGGCAGTGCATCTTCATCATCACTCTTGTTGCCTGGCCAGGTTGCACTTCTTTGGTATCTGGAAGGAGAAAGGCAAAAGGGTAAGTTTTTGTGGCACGAGGAGGAAGGCTAAAGCAAGAGGTGCATGCGAACACCATGTAGTCTTAGCTCAGAAGGGACCATGGGATGAGAGGCACTGAGGAGGAGGATTAGATTTGATGATACCTTTATTTTTGGTTTCAGCCCTGCCACTGTAGTCTCAGCAGTGGGCATCCCAATAAGTACCTTCTCCACCATAGGGGTTAGAACATGCCAGGCATGCAGTCTCTATCTGGATTAGCTCCTCCTGCTCATAGTTGTGTGCCACCTTGTCCTGCAAGAGAGAGGGAAGTGTGTCAGTGAGTGTCAGCAATTTTGTTCAGCTAATGTGACTGTATCACAGTTGAATAGCTGACAGTGTGTGCAAGCTGGGAGATGTGGGTGTGAGCTTTTCTGCAGTGCTAAGTATGTCAGGGTGCGGTGAAGCATATGAGCATCAGATGTGAGTCCTGATTGGTAGAGATTGTTGGTAGGTGAGATGGGGATGTGGTGAATTATGCAGCGTCTGAGGTTAGTGGCATTATTGGTAGGGTAGAATATGGCATTTGAAAGTGCATTCACTGAGTTTGACCACTTGTGAGGTTATTGAACTTGTGCCATTACGTCCAGGTCCTCGGGGCTTTACTCCTGGCATTGACCTTCCACAGCTGTCTGCTCCCAGTGCCTCCTGGCTCCCTGTGGTTACAGGACATCTTTTCTCCTTTGCACTTCTTCCACCAAGGCATCCAGAGCAGTGTCCTGAATCCCAACCCCAATCACAAGGTTTTCATGGAAGCAGCATGAGGGAGCTGGGAGGTGGGGTCAAGTTCGGGATCGTGACCAACCCACATCCAGATGGTGGGTTGGATCTTCAAAAGTTATAATGAGGCTACAAGTCTAATTTTAATGCACCATTTTAAATTTAACTCTGAACCTGGTAGCTAAACCCAAGGAAGGAATGTTGGACTCTGGAGATAAGTACCTTTCAATCATTTGCTACATCCAGCGTCCTTGCCTGGACACCCACCCCCTCCACCCACAATCAAACATTCCTCCCCTGACCCTTGAGATCTCTGATTCCCCTCTTCAAGTCTCCAAGTCCTTCACATCCCCATCTCCACCTGACCCCCAGAGAATCGACCACCTGGAATCTACCCTAACCACCCACCTCCCTAACCAGGGTGGGGGCTTAATTGATCCTGCTTGTCCTGACAAAGCTGTCAATCAAGCTGGCTTTTTGGTGGGAGGCTATTGGTGGCATGACGTGCACACTGTGGAGTTAAACTGCCCCAACTTCTGGGTCCCCTGTGCTCTATCAACTACCCCTCCCACTCCAAGCAGGTCAGGCATTTAAAATCCAGCCCTGTTATTCTAATAATTTAAAACTTGGCATTTACCATTTTTGGTCGTACAGAACTTGAGTATTGCTGAGAAAAGAGACATGTCTAAGCTTTTCATCTTGTGTTCATCAGGACAAGTGGTTGGCAAGTGGCAGACAGAAAGAACACGTACAAATATTGCGCCTGTTTCAGTTAAACAAAATAGGTGACAGCCATTCGCTGACTTTGGTCAAGGTATTGCCCTGAGGAATATCAGGGTCAAACTGCCTGGTTTAAATTTCAAACAGTGCTTGGCAGTTAACTGTCAGTCACCATCACTGGTGCATTCTCCATGGCAATGCCACTTGCCAACCAATCAGCACTCTCTTTACATACAGCATAAATTGTTGTTTTCCCCTTATGTTGGTATTCTTGAGAAGTGTCCAGATGAGTGCATGACGAAAAGCTTTTTTCAGCAATACTCAACAATGACTATATTGCAAAAATAATTCATTAGCTGTAAAGCATTTTGGGATATCTTGAGTTTGTGTAAAGAGGTGTATGAATGCATGTTCTTAATTATCAGCAGGAGTAACTTCACCATCAAGGTCGCGAAAAGATTATTAGTTTAAGAGTTGCTGCTTAAAGTACAATGAGCAAATGTCTGGACCGCTTAATAACAAAAAATTAAGACAAGGTGAATTTTATGCTCATTAGAGGATGGAACAATATTTTTTGCAGTGTCAGGATATAGAATTCCTAGGTCAAATACAGCATAATCTATGTCGCCCAAATCTCCTCATCACTGTGCCTTGACCACAACTTTAGAAGAATATCCTATTACTGTATGCAACATTACCAGATTGTAGACCAGCAATTCCTGTGGCTTCTTTAAGTAAGGTTGTCCATTGTGAACAGTTTTCTGCTATGAACTGGTGTCTGGTAGAAACTTCATTGATGCTATTTCTTTCGGATGATTTCGTTTTAGGGCCTTTGTGGCAGGCAAGAGGAAGCTCATCTCATTTATTTTGGATGGATTCAAACCTGGATCCTAGAGTTATGAAGGCAGCAGCATTCTAATCTCTTCATTCAGTGTTTTAGTCTCTAATTTTGTACTTCATTGTGTTTGCTAAGATAGCAAAAGAGAATGCTATTAATTTCAGAATTAATTTATAAGCAAGAAAGGTGTCACTGAAAGCTAACATGCAGGTACAGCAAGCAGTTAAGAAGGCAAATGGTATGTTGGCCTTTATTATTTGAGTATAGGGGTAAAGATATCTTATTGCAATTATATAGAAACTTGATGAGACTGCACCTGGAGTATTATGTGCAATTTTGGTCTCCTTACCGAAGGAAAGATACACTTTTATATAGGTTCACTAAATTAATTCCTGGGATGGAGGAAAGAATAAATAGACTGGGCCTTTATTTTCTGATGCTTAGAAGAATGAGAAGTGATTTCATTCAAACATACAAAATTCTTACAGAGCTCAGCAGGGTAGGTGCAGGAAGGACGTTTGCCTTGGCTGGGGGGGTCTTAGAACCAGGGGACAGTCTCAGAATAAGGGGCAAGCCATTTAGGACTGAGAGGAGGAGAAATTTCTTCACTTTGGAATTCTCTGCCCCAGAGGGTTGTGGAGGCTCGGTCATTGAGTATGCTCAAGACTGAGATCGATAGATTTCTACATATTAAAAACATCAAGGGGATAGTGCAGGAAAATGGTGTTGAAGTAGAAATCAGTCAGCCATGATCTCATTGAGTGGTGGAGTGGGCTTGAAGGGCTGAATAGCTTACTGCTCCTATTTCTTATGTTAACATATTTCAGATAACTGTAATCAGAAGTATATTTTATATATTAGAAGTTTATGTCACAGATTGATAAGATAATTAATTTTACAGGACTGATTCTCATTAGACACTAATTTCAATTGTAACTTCATCACAGTAAAACAGCCTTCTAATTTGATAGTATTTACACAGGGACATCAGCATACACTGAGCAAGGTATTTTTTCATCAATGGCATTGATAGATCTTGAGAAATCTCCTGGAATTCTTGGTAATTACCAAATTACTGAAGGTGTCCCAGAAAACAATAGTTTTAATTGCAGATACTTTCAGTTTATTAAATATGAAAACGTTGAGAGCAATCTAATTAAACCACTGCACAGACATTTTAAATAACTTCCTTTTGTACCTTGTTTCTTTTTCTTTGCCCCCTTGGTGTTTTATCCACAAATACTGTATCCTTTTCTTGACTGTAATCTTCAGAGAGAAGGTTTTTGGTTACTGCCCTTCATTCTATTTCTGTTGATCTCTTTCAATGCCATTCTAATGCAGTTTCTCTTGTTCAGTGATTCTCCTAGAACAGAGAGGCTGATTTTTTTTTTTGGACTGATTTCCAAGGTTGGAATCAGTTACACTACTAGTTTACTGTTAGTAACATATGTGATACAAAAAGGCTTTCCCCCTCCCTAACCCCAAATCTTTCTTTTTCCAATTTCTTCCTCCTCTCCTGGAAATGCTAACTTATGCTAGGATAATATGTATCACAGGAACTTGAAGCTGTTTGGTACTTTGCCCAAATGTCCACTCCTTGTGTGAGATTAGAAAGAAAATGCATGTAAGGGACATCATCAGCTTTATATTGCAGCCTGACTCTTGGCTAAATTACTTAACTGAACTCTTTCACGTTTACTTCTGGATATTGCATTTCATTTAATGAAATGGCTATATTTTGGGTCTTGTTATTCTGTGCATGCACAGACTGACTGAGACAGTTTGACCAGTGTACACATGCCAAGTGCTGAAGAAATGACGATACTTGATAATGCGATTATCAATCACTGCCCTGATGCTGCTCAGTAGTTGGGAGGATCTAGTAAGAAAAAAGATCCTCTTGGGTGTGAAGTGTTTTTTTTAAAAAACCAATGTATTTAGCTTCCAGGTGCTGGTGGCTGTAGGATATCTGCATTGCAGGAACTGGTGGAACAAGAAAGAGAGAATAACAACTCTAAACAATCCCAATCCCTTCCTCACCTACCATCTGCACCGATGCACTTTCCAACAGCAGCGGAAAGATCAACAGAAATTATGGGTGATTTTTATTCTTTGCCTTGTGCAAGAGTTGTGACAATAGTGCCTTCCTGGCTGGAACTCCTCAAATTTGGGTAGTTCTGTCTGTATGGCACATGCTAGGAGATACACTTACTCCTTTAGACATTAAATGAGGGGCTTTTTGTTGGGTTTATTTCCCTTATGTTAGGGTTGTCCTCTGGCTGTAAAATTCCCTGATGGCCTTTCATAATTTCTAATGTTGCTTTGAAATCCACAAAATGAGACAGTCTGCTTCAATTAAAGTCTATAAGATTTGCTGAATTAAGACTCTATGCCCAACAGTTCCCATTTTTAGATACAATTTGGCTTGACAACAGAAATGGTATGGACGTTATTAGGATTGTGTTGTATTATCTTAGCCCCATGAGTCAGTCCCTTTCTAAAAGTCAAGTAAACTTGTAATTGTTGAGTTAATCTGGTTCTAATCAGGAGCTATAAATTTATAGCCTTTTCAGATAGATCAAAGTAGAACAGTGTTCATGTACTTGCCTTCCCTGATGTTTCCTGCCAGTATAATATGCCTTATTACATCCATAAATTAAATATTCAAAATAAAAGCTTTGGAAAGCATACCAACTTCTGATTGTCCTAATCCAGATTAGTAGGTTAGTTTGCCCCATAATAAGTAAATATTGGTTCAACTTTAAAACCTGTTACTTATTACATATTTATCTTAATACATTGTAAACAGGTTGAAATATTCTCTCCTATAATTCAAGCCCTCACTTATAGAATTGTGATTGAGTAAACACCTAACATTCATGTCACGTAACATGTGAAAGGTAACTATTCAAGTGTGATAAACCATACTACATGACTATAAATTTTAAAGTATATAGCTGACAAAGGTAAGAACAATTACATTAAAGTGTTAAAATGCACAAAATTGCACAAGCATTTATGAAACCAGTATGTTTTGTTTTCCTGTCTGAGGTTGCATTAGCAACAGGATGTGGGCAGTTGAAGGCCACATGGGGGTCAGAGGAACAAGATTATTACATTGGATGCAGGAGAGGAACCTATTGGTACTGTTTTGATTAGCCCAGGAATGCAATCAGGATTACGCCCTGTTTCAAGAAAAGCAGTGGGCAGTTTCTCATAAAATACAGAAACATGCAAGAGGGACTTCCAGATTTTAGCTAGTGTGCAATTTATAATTAGAATTAAATGGAATATCAGGTTGCAACCTTTATTTTGGAACTATTGTTGGCTGTTCAATACATGATAGTTATGCAATGAAAAGGGGAGAGGTTTCATTAAGTATGCATGCTTAGGATCAATTTAACAAAAAGTGAAAATACAAAGCACTATAATGATGCTAAATTAGATGAGTGGTAAATTCAGGAATCCTCTCCACATTATTATTAATACCTCATGAGAGGTATGTGAATTAACAAGGATGAGCATCATGAAGAATGGTTAAAAGTAATGGGAAATGTTTTAAGTGATGATCTACTGTAGAAGATCTTTTAGAATCACTCTGTTGCCAGCTTCCTTATTGACAAAGTGTGGAGCTTCTAACTTGTTGAGAATCTATGATGGCTTTATTTCTTTATATCATTTCATGCTTTTTTATTTGAATTATTCTGTTTTTGTGGCGTAGTGCTATATTGCGCAGTCAGTTGTGTTTTTCTTAAAATCCTTAAAGATATACATTGGCTTATTTAAGGTTGAGTTCAAAACTTCAGATTCAAATCTGTAATGCTATTCTTCATAATATGTTAATTTGCTGTGTAGTTCCTTAAAAACAAAAATTAAACAAAATAGCACTGGAAATAAGCAATTAACTAATATTCCAAAAAGCACAGTATTCTACAACTTGGTTGCACCCTATAACCAGTTTGCACAGCTAAAGCTGGATGGGATCGAAACCAGTATGAACATCAACCCAGAACAAAGGTGGCAGTGTGAACCTCCTGTACTGGAATCAAAAGTCATGCCTCAGCCCAGAGGTTTCGTTTTGGTATAATAGCAGTTTTGTACAACATGCATGGTTGGAGAGCAGATTTTTTTTTTTCCCATCCACACTTGTGATGCTTTAAATGTATTTATATTAGTGGAGTCGGTGGTGTAGCGGTAATGTCACTGAACTAGTAATCTCAAGGCTCAGGCTAATGTCCTGGGGGCATGGGTTCAAATCCCACTATGGCAGCTGGTGGAATTTGAATTCAATTAATAAAATCTGGAATTAAAAGCTAGTTTCAGTAATGGTGACCATCACTGATTGTTGTAAAAACACATCTGGTTCACTAATGCCCTTTAGGGAAGGAAATCTACCATCTTTACCCATGTGACTGCAGACCTGCTGCCCTGAAATGGCCAAGCAAGCCACTCATTTCAAGGGCAATTAAGATTGGGCAACAAAAGAAAAAGTGTAAGCGAGGTAAGGTATGGTAAACATACCCATTTATCTTCTGTTTTGGCTTAGTTAGAAAATCCACTTGCTTGCTGTGGTATTAGAAAATGCAGAGCAGCAATGTTTGTGAATTGTGCTGAGTTAGCTTATTTCAGTCAGGGTAAGTTGGGTTCATCAGTGCTGGGGCAGGGAGAGAGGGGAAAAAAATAGGGTTCTGTTCTTAAACAGTATCTGTTGACTAGCTGAATAGTTAACATGCATGGGTATTGAGTGAGGACAAGATTGGGCTCAGGTATGGTATTCCCTTCCCTCTCCCTTATACTGAATAGCTTGCCGAATGCATTCTTTAAACTTGCGCATGAATATTGGCTTGGTTAGATGAGGCACCAGAGGCAACTGGAACAGTATTTCAGTTTGAGTTCATGCTTTCAAGAGGGATGGGGTAAATGGGGGCCATATGCAAATATGTGTAGGGGCAATTTGTTAAATAAAGAAGGATACCGTTGCCACTAATAAGTTTTGGCAGCGAAATCTGTGGTTCCTTAGTTTGCCAAACCACTATTCGAACTTGATGCTGCAATATTCAAAGAGGACAGTATCACTTTTGTTAGTTGAAGTTGGATTTTAAAAATCCTCCAGAAATCAAATCAACATAGTTTTCTTTTGCAATGAATTTAAGGTTTGTTAAATAAGCAGCCTACAAACTTTAAACTCAACTTGGGTGAATTTTGGTTGGGAAAACCGCACAACAGATGAATTTGACAGTCTGTTTAAAAATCTTTTTACTTTTAAATCACAGTTGAGTTTCAATGGAACAATACAGTGTCGAATAACTGGTTTTAAAATGACCAAAGTCAGTCTTTTCCCTGGTTAGTAATTTGACAAGTAAGATAGTAGAAGATGGCCAGAAAACATCTGTGCAAATGTTTGGTCAAGTTATACAGCATATTTATTGTAAGTTGACAAGTTAAAATTTTTATGAAGCATACCTAATCTGGGAGACAAATAGCTGTACCGTAAGTAAGCCCTTTTCAATATTTTGGCATAAAAACATAAATTCCATTTTTCTTTTTGCTGGAAGAACAGTATTACGCTTAGTGCTGGTAAGCAGCTATTTGGTGAAGTATTGCTCTTGCTATTTAGGACTTAGCACGGAAATCCAAAGTATCACAATCGCTAAGTTTAAGATATGGGGCTACATTTTATGGGGCGGGGATGCGTGGATGGCTTGTCTCTCCCCACCGCCCCCCCCCTCCACCCCACCCCACCCCACAACAGATGGAAAGTTGGATGGAAACCGACTCGCTTCTTGTAAGCCCACTCCACAGCCATAATGGGCTAAATTGGCTGACAGTGGGACTTGCACCCCTCATTGGGGAGGAAGTCCTGCCCTTGGGGTCTGCTAGCCAGTGCCAAGAGCCCAGTAATGGGTGCTGTTCTCCCAAGAAGAAGGCCTGAGTGAGGTAAGTCTGGGGTATTGGGTGGAAAGGGTTTGGCCAGCTTAGGAATGGAGTCGGGGTTTGGTGGGTTTTGGTGGTGGGTGGGGTGGGGAAATGGGATTTGGCGAAAAGGGAGGTGGGGGTGGGTGGGTTGGGAGGGGGAATGGGTTTTGGCAAGTAGGCGAGTAGGAAGTGGGGGGGGGGGGGGGGGGGGGGTACTATATTTTGGGCGATGCCCTGATGTGCAAAGGTCACCCTCCAAAGATAGTACTCCTTCCTTCCCACCTTTTTAAAAATGTTTTTTTTTAAAACAGCCTGGACAGCGTATTATCAGGGTCAATTAAACTTGTTAATAAGCTCAGTTGACGCTTTATATTTTTTTTAGACATGTTGTGGGGGCTGTCAGTTTTGGTTTCTGTGTTATGGGGTGAGCTTGGAGGTGGGTGGGAAGGTGGTTGGCTGGGCACCTGCTCTATTTTACGTGGCCCCCCCCCCACCCCCTGCCATGGGGGGAGGGGGACATGTAAAATCTAGCCTATGGTATGTGTTTATGCAGTCTATAGTTTCAATTGATTGAAAATCTGAGCCAGTAAGCCATAGACAATTGCAAAGTACAGATGTCATGTGGTATGCATTAAACAGATTTTCAGTAAAGGACTAGAATTTTTCAGAGACTGAAGCCATTGATGAAAGCAGCATTTTTTTTCATGCTTAATTTGAGTTAAAGAACACTGGCCATTTTCTTCAACAAAACCAAAATAGTTGTTTGGTAGTACAGAACTTGGGGGTTTTGCTGAAAAAAGAGATGTTGAAACTTTTCATCTAGCACTCATCAGGACAATTCAAGAATACCAATACAAGGGGAAAACCACAATCTATACTGTACGAGAAGAGAGCGCTGATTGGTTGGCAAGTGGACTCTGATTACCATGGAGAGTGCACCAATTGATGGTGACTGACAGTTAACTGTCAAGTATTGTTTGAAATTTAAACCAGGCAGCCTGACCCGGATTGGTCAAGGCATTGCCCTGAGGAATGAGTCAGCAATTGGTAGTTTCTCTCAGGCACTGTTTCTCTCCACAAATGCTGCTTGACCTACTGAGTGTTTCCAGCATTTTCTGTTTTTATTTCTGCTCATTTGCTTTCTTTAAATATCGTGAGAAGTTTTTTCAGTGATGCTCATAAGGTGTTCAAACCCATTCCTGTGTCTGCTGCTACTCACTACATTTAACTTGTTATTAAGGATTTGTTTAAATCTAAAATACTGATGCTGAGTAGGAAAATGCACACTAAACTGGACAAACTGCAAAGTCAGAAGTTTTATGATTCTGCTCACAGCAGTAACTTGATTTGAATGCTGACTTTTGATCTCCATTAAAAAGATGAGTATTGCATTAAGGGACTTACCTTTAATGGATTCATTTACAGATTTAATTGATGGCATTGGGTGTACATATTCTAATGCTGCATTGGACTAGATTAAATTTCTTGATGTTTTCCATCTTGATCTTGCAGCCAGGTAACATGCCTGCTCAAGTTTCACCATCAACAACACGCATTGTTGGGAGCATGTACTAACATGCACATACCATATGACTGTGTACATTGATCTCATTGGTACCAGTACGTCTTAATCCCAATCTCAATGGATTATTTTGAGATCATGTTGACTGCAAAAATGCCTGTTGCAGTTTGACCACCTGACTAAGGAAGGCATACATTGTGAATGACCTTTGCTTGGAGACAAAGTGAAGTCTAGATAGGAAGCATGGCATATTTTAGCTACTGCCCATAGTGCTATAATATTGAGACACTTAGTTGGGAGCACACTGAGGCCAGACACCTCATCTGCGCAACCCTTCAAGCACCACCTGCCCTTCATGTGGCGGAGTTTGCAGATCACGCTTTAGATTTGACAGCCATCTCCGAACCCATCGAACTGGAGTGGAAGCAAATCACCCTAGATCTTGAGGAACTGCCTAAGAAGAAGAAAATGGATAGAGTTAAACATGGATAGAGTTAATTTTTAATTTAAAACTATATCCAGTTGGAAAAACAAATGCTATATTTTTTAGGGAAAGGTGGGATTGGTTGGAATTTCAACAAAGGTTGCAAACACACTGACTGTTCTGATTTATATGTGATTTTAAAAAGTATTTTTAAATTCCAGCCCCTGCAATTGCTCCCACTCATCTCCCAATTGGCAAAGTACCTGCCTTCTGAGCTACCTAGAGCAGGATATCCCAGGTTTGACCCCTGGCCTTTGCACGTTACCTGATCTCAGTTGATGCAGTCAGGTACGTGAGAGAAAGAGTGCACTGCTGTTGGCCTCAGGGTCTGCAGGCTAACAAAGGGCTTGCTATTCGGAATGTCACTCCTTATGATTATCCAGCAATTATCAATTGCAAATGTTGGGTGAAGGAGGATTTGGCTTGAATGTGAAGCACCTTAGTTTCAAATAGCTCACCTTTTGGAAACATATTTGAAAAATTGTCGCATGCACAAGGCACTTAAGGGTTTTGACATAAATTGTGGAACTGTATCACAGCCTCAGACAGCACCTTCAGGACAAGAACAACAAAAACTGGAGTAGGAATATGTTTTGAAACAAAATCCTTTCATCCTTAGTAATTGTTTTTATGTTAAATTTTTTTTAAACTGAATTCAAAAGTTTATCCCTTTAAAGTATTGGTTGGTTTGTTAATTTTTTTGAATCATAGGATGTGAATTGTGTCAGTAGGGTAAAGAACAGGACATGGAAGCTGTTCTGTTTACCAGATGTGAAGAGTAAAATGGCAGAAAACCATTTGTGCAAAGAATTTACTGCTCAGCTTAAAGGGGATTTATTGTGACCCTGGTAGTAGTCTTTGTAGTGATGCTGGTGCAAAGTGGGGGAGGGACTTGGTGAAGAATAAAAGACACTACATTCAAATTTGTGGCTGTTTTATGAAATACCTAGAGAATTTAGGTGTGGGACCCTTTCATTTGGTAGCTATGCTGCAGGGGCTATTAGCTTCTATCAGTTGACTCTATTGTGTTTCCATTTAAGAACAAAGTAGAATAAAAATATTCAGTAGAAATGTTGTTCGACCAGTGATAGACTTGACAGAGTATCTCGTGTTTGTTTTTACCACACACACATGAACTAATGATCAGAAGTACAGTTGATAAAGAGAAAGGGAATAGATGAGAGATCCCAACATCATGAATGTAGAAAAAGAAAAAAAATGACACATGCATTTACAAGTTCAAGTTTAACACTTGCCTATTAAAAATATGCAAGACTACATTTCTGAAGTGAAAAAGATTTTGATTGTCATTACATTATAGCTGTGTCATTGCTTTATAGCTGTGTGTAAAATGATTTGTGACAAGATACCACAGAAGAGTAATAGGGACAACCCAAGAGAGTTTGACCATTTCAGAGATATGAAATTAGCATAGAAGATTTGATATGTGGTATGTTATTATAAAAAGATTCCTAATAGTAACTTTTACAGTTTGAGCAGCTATTGATTTAAAAGCAGTTTCAGCTCTTCGATGACCGTAGATTTGGCATTGTTTAATAGTTTTTAAACCACTCATTCCGCTTCCCCCTTACAAACACCCTTTCATGGTCATGTTAAATTCTCTCCTTTCTGGTCGTCACAAAAACGTTGTGACTGTAATCATTAGGGGCATTGAAGGAAATTAAAGCTAACCATCCCTGATGATCACTTTTCAAGATGGCAATTAAAGCTTGAACGAATTATAGAAAAGGGGCCAGACAGGATTTTTACAGCTGCATGGTGACTCTCTTTTAATTCCTTCTCCCTTCACAGCTGGGGGCCAAATATTTGGATTTTTTTGTCTCTCTTTTGGGGTTGATGGCAAAGTTATAAAGTTGCCAGTAAACTTTTAAAAGGCAGGTTCAGCTTTACTTTCTGCTTTAGCTCAAACATTGAATCCCAAGGTTTATGAGGTTTGAAGAATATAGTTTTGACATGAATAGACTTTGTGTCTCTCCCTCTTTTGTAGTAGTCTAATTTGTAGTAGTGTCTAACTTGATACCTTTAATATTTTTTTAAAACTATCATGATTCAATGACAACAATAATTGGTTGAAAGATCATCTTATGAAGGAAATTATGATTTACAATATATTTGCAGCAATAACCAAAATGTAAAACCAATACTAGTTGAAAAGTCATTCATTGGAAAAGACATCATTTGTAAAGTCTGCGAATTGAACATGAGAAATGTAGTGCCTTTAAAGGAGAAAAAGTCGTCTTAGAGATGGGAATGTTAGGTTTGTTTTTTCCCATCGAGGTACTGATAATGTACTGCTAGTTGCCTTATGGGGTCATGAGGTCAGATTCAGAAGTTAGAAAGTCCACAGTCACTAGGGACTTTACCATCTGGTGGTCATAAAACAGGTAATGGTCAAAGTTTCTTTTTTTTAGAGGGGGGAAGAGGCGGGGAAGGAAGACATGGTCCAGACTGTTGAAGTGAGGCCATGCCCTGAAGCAGACAGTGTTATGGCCATACTTTTTTCTGCTTGTGTGTCTGCTGAAGGGTCAAAAGTTCAGGCTGTCCAATTTGGAGATAGAAGCAGGCAGGAGGGCTGGAATGCAAAGCTGTAAAACTGCTTCTCCCTGCCACTCCCCCTTTCCCTTACTACCCGCCTCTCTGCCTCCACATGCTGTGAAGGGGATCAGCTGTATTCCAAGCTATCTGTACGAAGACTGTCATTGTCTTTTACCCTGCCAGTCCTGATTATTTGTTCCTTTGAGAGGTTAAAACCCCTAGTGGGGAGCTTTTAAATCTGCTACTGACAGTAAAAACAAAATGACTCCTTTTCCCTGGTTTAAGTATTCTGCTTTTAAATAACAATCAGTCACTTATTTATAATAAAACTCGCTAAATAAGAAGTCACGATTTGACCCAATTACCTGCATTAAATTTCTACTGTAAAATAACAAGTCTCACTAACTGAAATATAGAACATTTATAATGATACGATGAAGTGGTGCTTTTAATTTGGATCATTAAAGTTTTGTCTGCTCTTTTATTATAATAAATCTATATTTAGAGTTATTATTATGTTCATTGGTAAATGTCCACATAGAGTGTTATACACTGTGAAGGGAATAGTGGTTGAATCATTACAGAGGTTTCCTCAATTGGTGAGTTCCTGACTTTAGTATGATGATGGGGAAGCAGTCAACAGACATTAGGTACTTCTTTACAGGAAGAAAGTGAAATATAGGGCTACCACAATGCCTTAAAGGAAAAATTTACTTTGGTTACATTTATGATTCTGACACTTAAGTAATGTGGTTTTCAGCCCTGGCTCCCCTGGTTAATGCTTTAGATTTGCTGGTGAGAGGTAGCTTAGGGGCAGACATTTTGTGTCCATATAAGATCCTGAAGTTCTACTATAATGGGTGTTATTGATGGAGTCCATGGGTTGTGAACTTCTTTTTCTTCATGTTTTGTCAGAAGTTGAACTTAATGATGTTGTGAGGGGCACCTCTACACACAATGTCACTTCCAAGTTTGCCTTGTACTAGAAACTCTAAAGTGTGAAACAGAGTAATCCGTCAAGTGAGTGTGCAGATATCAACCTTTATAACATTTAGGATGATCATTTCAATTGTGTATGGTTCACCGTTTAACAAATTTTATTATTCTTTTTTAATTTTAATTTTTGTAATGAAAACAAAGCTAACTGCACACACCATCATCTTTTAGCTTTCATCTGCAGAGATAGTGGATGCACTGGTTACAATTTTCCAAAATTCCTTACACTCTAGGACAGTTCCAACTGATTGGAGGTTAGCAAATGTAACACCGCTATTCAAGAAAGATGGGGCAGAGAAAACCGGGAACTGCAGCCAGGCCAGTTAGCCTGACATCAGTCATTGGGAGAATGCTGGAAGCCTTATTATTTTAAGGAAGCCTTAACAATGCACCCAGAAAGTCATAGTATGATCAGACAGTGTCAATATGGTTTCCCGAAAGGAAATAATATTTGACAAATTTATTGGAGTTTTTTCAGGATGTAACCAGTTGGGTCGATAAAGGGGAACCAGTAAATGTAGTATACTTGGTTTCCAAGGCATTCAGTAAGGTGTCTCACAAAAGATTAATACACAGGATAAAGGCTCATAGAGTTGGGGGTATTATGTTAGTATGGATAGAGGATTGGTTAATGGACAGGAAGCGAAGAATAGGGATAAACGGAGCATATTCAACCTGGAAGGCTGTGACTAGTGTAGTGCCGCAAGGATCAGTGCTGGTGCCTCAGCTATTTACAATCTATATTAATAACTAAGATGAAGAGACACAGAGCAATGTATCTAAATTTTGCTGGCAGTACAATGCAAAGGTAAGCTGCAAAGAGGACACAGTGAGGCTATAAAGTGATATAGACAGGTTAAATGAGTGGGTAACAAGGTGGTGGATGGAGTATAATGTGGGGAAGCGTGAAGTGATCCACTTTGACAGTAAGAATAGAAGAACAGAATATTTTTTTAAAGGGTGTGAAACTTGTAAATGTTGATGTTCAGAGGTACTTGGGGCTACTTGTACAAGGAACATTAAGTTAGCATGCAGACACAGCAAGCAATAAGGAAGGCATTTATTGTGAGAAGTTTGGAGCACAAGAATAAGAAAGTCTTGCTACAATTGTACAGGGCTTTGGTGAGACCACACCTCGTGTACTGTGTGCAGTTTTGGTCTCCATTTTTAAGAAAGGATATACTTGCATTGAAGGCGGTACAGTGAGGGTTCACTAGATTGGTTTCTGGCATGAGAGGGTTTGCCCTATGATGAGAGGTTGAGTAAATTGGGCCCATACTGTCCAGAGTTTAAAAGAATGAGATGTGATCTCATTGAAACATACAAGATTGTGAAGGGACTTGACAGGGTAGACACTAAGAGGTGTTTCCCCTGGCTGGGGAATCTAGAACACTGGGCAGAGTCTCAGGATAAGGGACTGATTATTTAGGACTGAATTGAGAAATTTCTTTACTTTACTCTAAGGGTTATGAATCTTTGGAATCTCTACTCCAGAAGGTCGTGGATACTCTATCGTTGAATATACTTAGGGCTGAGATGGACAGATTTTTGGTCTCTCCTAAGAATCGAGGGAAATGGGGAGCGGTTAGGAAAGTGGAGTTGAGGCTGAAAATCAGCCATCGTCATAATGAATGGCAGAACAGGCTCAAGGGGCCCATATAGTCTACTCCTGTTTCTATTTCTTTATGTTTTTCCATTTCTGACCTTTTTCCCCCATGTCATGAAGGTGATACCTTATACTGAGGTTACATTGATGTGCCAGTCTCTTACTCAAATTTATGAGCCCCAACTCATTTGTGATTAATGCACTATTCAGTGTGTTAATGAGCTATTCAATCATGGATTCCAACATCTATATAGCCACCTCCATGAGGGGTCACTTAACAGTGATCAGGAGGAGGGCGCCACATTCTTAGCCTGGGAACTCTCGAATCCAGGTGTCTCTGTGGATTAGATTGATTAACACAAGGGATAAAGCTGTGGACATTCCTGTGACAAAACCTTTGGGTAGGGGGCTATTGGCACAATTTTTAAACATTATGGGGTAGATTTATTTCTTCAACCAGAAGGTGATGAACAAATTGCCTGCCTATTGTAGAAGCCATCCAATAAAATCAATGGGTTGTATAGTGGGCAGGTGATCTACTTTGCCAAATTACTGCCCAGTGGTGAAGACAAAAATCTCCCTTCTGAAGGCTTACCACATCCAATGTATGTACTGTACGTGGATCTGTTGAAAATTTAAAAATTCTTCCAGGCCAAAAATATTCTTAACTGCTCCACCATTGACCTCTGCCCTTGAACCAACTGGTGTATTCTGGTCAGAGGTCAATAATCTTAATTATCAATGATTGGCAGCTGCACCAGTTTGTAAGCAACTTGATGGTTAAAAATTATTAAGGACAATTCTGGGATCTTTTAGGCGATTTTGCTGAATTACAGACCCCAGTGGATCAAGTTTGCATTCCTCCAAAGATCTGGATGCTGATTTATTCCGAATATTCTGGTTGTTAGATACAAAGGCAGAAGCTGTAGGAATTTGACTGGGGAATCTATTCCTCTTACCCTGTCTCTTTTCTCGAAGTAGATGGTATTGTCGCTTGCCTCAGATTTCAGTGAAAATTCGATTCGTCTGGATCTCACCTAATTATTTCTTGACCCTCTAAGCCTCTTCCACCCACATTACACACTGTCCCATTGCACCCAGGCCCTGAAGAGATTTTAGCCTTTGGTTTCCATATCCCATTAAATTTGCAACTTGCCCATCTTTCCCATCTTCATGCAGATCTCTCCATAGATAGTAATATTCAAGGAAAAACTCAGCAGATCTGACAGCATCTGCGGAGAGGAACACAGTTAACGTTTTGAGTCTGTATGACTCTTCAACAGAACTAAGGAAAAATAGAAAAGAGGTGAAATATAAGCTTTTGGCTATCTCCACCTATCACTGGCCCTCTATCCAGCTCTTTTACTTGTCCCACCTCCCCCCTTAAACCAGCTTATATTTCACCTCTTTTCTATTTTTCCTTAGTTCTGTTGAAGAGTCATACGGACTCGAAACGTTAACTGTGTTCCTCTCCGCAGATGCTGTCAGACCTGCTGAGTTTTTCCAGGTATTTTTTATTTTTGTTTTGGATTTCCAGCATCCACAGATTTTTGCTTTTATATTAATATTCAAGGTCCTTTTTAATAAATTGTACCAGCACTCAGCTCTTCGATGAAACATTCGAAGATTCTAGCATACTTCACCTGTACAGCTCAAACTGGTCTGGTGGAAGGAAGTAATTGGAGCACCCAGATTAGGAATGGGTATAAATATCACATTTATTATTTGAAAAATTATAGATCAGTCATTAAAGCACACATTAGGATAGTATTTGAAATAGATTTAGCAGATTTTCAATAAATTCCTCATATTATGATTGCGGATTTTGCAAATCCCTTTGTAAAAGGAAATTGTGCCTTCATATTATCAATTTTTAACTTTTGATATGTACCCTTCATATGACACCATAAACTGTTTAATGTAACTGAGCTTTGAGCATAGTTGATTAGGACAGCAAGTTTAAATAACTTAGCAATCCAGTAAATTAGTCAAGTTATGATTGATGATAAGAGGAATACACAAATTGTTATCTGTTCACATGTGAAATGAGACAGAGTCCATTGGTTCAAAAGGTCATAACCTTTACTGGTCAATGCAGTTCCTTGGATCTCAGATGTGGGGGGTGGGAGTGGAATGGTTCAGCAACAATGGAGCTGTATATCACTTTCAAAGCAGCAATGGCCTTATAACCCTTTTGCCTACTGTACTCATGCCTATATGTGAGCATTGGGCATAACAAAACTTTTGGAACTATGCTAGCACAAGAGTGAATGCAAATTTAATTACATTTCTCTTCGGAATCTTTGGTACTACCCAGATTGCTCTTTTACCGGCCCTAAGATTTAATTCAGTGCTGATCATCCTTCGGGTAGTGATTACAGCCCCCTACTGTGAAGCCTAAATCCTCAAAGCTTTCGAGTGAGAAACATCAAAAAGGTGCAAAGGCAAAAAATATGGGATTCATTACAGACCTAATTAGGCTTGGGGGAAAGAAGAATTCCTGGGCCAATTATCAGAAAGGCAATTGCACACGCTTCTGTTGCATAACTCCATTGCATATTAGTGGTAACTTGATGCTGTAGATTGCATACATCTTTTTTGTGAATCTATAGGTTCCGAGTAGCTCAAACTATAAATTCATCTATATCCTCTTCTAAATGGTCCAGTGTACGTTTCAATTGTGAGCAAAAAATCCATTTAACAGAAGGATTCCTTGCTTTTATACTTTAGTTGAATTAGATAATCTGTTTTGCAAAACTGTTTGAACCTCATTTACTTGCAGCATGCTGTTATGTTCAAGAATGATTAAAACCCAAGCAGGGTTTACTATTTGCAGCACATATACATTACATCTCCTACACCCTTCAACTACGATAAAGTTAAAAATGACCATATACAGTAAGGTCGATGTTCACTGTATGATTTGGTTGATTTATGCTAAGCGGAGTCCTAAATATGGTGTGTAGAAAATACTGTAGGAAGACAATCCTTTGTGTTGTACTAACTTTTGGTGCTTACACAAGTTTTGAAATCTCCTGAGGTCTCTGCCAAACTAATTTATTATCATCTTAAGCTTTTGAAGACTTGAATATACACTGCAGTAGAAAGCATGAAATCAGAGGTAAAATAACTTCAATCTAAACTATGGTACTGTTGGTCTGGCGAAATCAAGAATTTCTCAGTCATGCAACTGCAAAGGTTTGACCAGACTACTACAGTATGCAATCATTGACCAGCACAACAATTGCACTTCCAATCCTAGTTAATACCTGGAAGATGCATCCAGAAAATACAGAGCAAAATATTGCAGATGCTGGAAATCTGAAATAAAAACAGAAAATGGTTAGCCTGTGGAAAGAGAGAAATAGTTAACGTTAATCAGCTGATGGCTCATTGTCAGAACTGAAACATTGGGCAGAATGTTACATCCCGCGGGCGGGCGTGCGCCAGACCCGATTGGGAGTAAAATAGCGTGCGATGACATCTGTCGAGTGTCCCAATGTCATCGCGTACTTAAGCGATATTTCAGTCGGCAGGCATGTGCAAGAGTTGGCAGCGCGTCCGCTGACAAGAGGCCTATTAAGGCCTTTAATCAATTAATTTAATCTTATTTTTTGCTGCCCGTCCAAACTTACTTGTCGGGCGGGTGAATAGGCCAGGTGGCCTTTGCATTTTTGAGGAAACCTCATCCATGGGTGGGATGAGGTTTCCAAAGGTAATTTATAAAAAAAAAAAATTTTTAAACATCATTTTCAATTTGTCCCTATTCATGTGACTGAATCACATGTGTGGACATGTTTCCCTTATTTTTAAAATCATTACTTTTCATTTTAAAATTCTTCAGCTCCATGAGGCAGCTTTGTGCCTTCAGAGAGCTTTCTGTGTGTGCTCCCGTGCGCATGGGCAGACTTCAGAGCTCACGCTCCTCCCGCCCTCACCCCAGCAGCACTGAGGCGCTCAGCGCGTGTTTCACGCTGGCTGGCCGTTAATTGGCCAGCCAGTGTGAAATCGTGGTCGGAGCCCAATCGTGGGTGGTGGTCCGTTTTGCAGCCATTCCCGGGCCCACCCACCGAAGGCAAAATCCTCCCATTAACTCTGGTTTCTCTCTCCAAAGATGCTACCAGACCTGTCAAGTAATTCCAGCATTTTCTATTTTCACATCCAGTAGGGATTACCACAGTTGGTGCTCATTGTAATACTGTACCGCATACATTAAACGTGATTAAAAATGTGCAGAAATAAATTAATTTAGCATGTTTCAGATTGAGATATATGAACTCTCAAATGTGGCTGTTTTCACTATTGTAATGTTATGGCCGCATTCTGATGTTCTTGTGCTGTGTCCTGACTCAACAATATGAAATCAATTATGTTCTTTTCCATTGTTCTTAAACTAATGTTCCACTGCTCAAAGAAGTATTGCTAGCTTTACTGTGAATTTTTATAAGGATCCTATAAAGAAAAGAAACTAATACTCAGAAAAGAAACTAATGGTGTATTTTTCTTTTCTTCCATGTGCTGCCAATCTTTCCTTTGGTGCCTATATTCAGGTAAGCATTTCATTTTTGTTCTTGTTGCTCCAGATGTTACCTTACCAAAGTGAGCTTCTGGAGTTTTTCTGCATAATAGAATTTGTATAAACTCAATTATTTAATAAGCAGTATATGTAGAGATCAACAATTTAAGAAAATATTTTATCTTTATATCTAACTCTGTCAGCTGTAAAATGTTGCATCAAAACCACACAATTTCTATCTAATGTCTGCTTAGAATGACCGGTTTCTTACAGGAAGAGTTTATTTCCCCATCCCAGTTAATATTCTTCCTGTCCCCACTCTCCATTTGAAATTGATTACATTCTAGGTATTCACACATACAATTCAATAAGCAATTTGGAACTATTAATTAAACATGGAAAAATTATTCACAGCTGCAGCAGGATCTGCAAATGGTATATGTACAATTTTCTGTTGTATCTATTACAAATGGAGGCAACCATTGTGTTCAGCGCTTTGCTTTTTGTTGCATGTTTCAATTGAGCATCCTGTTTCTTTCGGGGGAGGAGTTGGAATTATTTGAAAGGGGGAAAACAAACCAAAAAAGCCCTGCTGTCTTTAAGTCATTCACTTCAAGATTTCATTTGCTGTCCAGTCCTGTGTACTGCGGTTCCGAGTACCAGATGGTGTCTTTATTGCAGCTGTGCAGAGTGGACTGTCTCGTGGCAATATATTGTGAGTGAACTGAAGGGTTAAACAAAAAAATGTAGTTCAAAACCTAGTGCTACATGTGGTGAAGAATGGCCTCTAAATTATTGTGTTTACTTTCAGAATTCAAACCACAGCATTTTTAAAAAAAGTTATTGTGTAAATTTCTAAAAGTACCATATCCTCTGACTGTGAGCTTTTAAAACTAATACATTGTTTACATAACAGGTATGGAGACCTTTTGGTATTAATGATACAGGGAAAATTAATGTCTCCATTTACGTTGGAAAACGGTACTTAAGTGAATTCAGTTCCGGTGTGCTGCTGCAAATTGTGCAAATCTCAAAAAGTAGTTTTTTGGGTGGGGTGGGGGGGGAAATGTGCCTGTTTCGGTGGCTTTCTGAAAGTCAGAGGTGCCAGACGTGGTTTTAATCATTGTTTATAGTGTGGGAAAGCAATGTGAGAAACGAGTACAATGTCAGTGGTTGCGTCGGCGACCACTCTTGACTATTGCAAGCCCATCCTGCTTTTCCCTATGACAGCGATGCATTACTTCTCTGCGTTTCCTGGCGTGATGCCTCCTCTACAGTTGTGTATAGCTTTGTGTGTGTCAGGGTGGTGAGAGCAGGGAAATAATAAAAAAAAAAGGATAACACTAGGATTTTACTATGTTCTCTCTGTTTACATAAGTGCGAAATAGGCTTTACAATACCAGTAGGGAACAGCATAAAGACTTTGCATAATCAGCAACTGGTAAAAATCCCTACACTATAAGTGGGAGAACCTTACCTGCAGGAAGGTGAAACCTCAAATGTATTGAGTGGCTTTCAAAAGCAGCTTTGTACTGTAAATTGAGTAGAAGAAAAAACTAAGACAGTGGTCTGTGGTCTTTGGTTTTGGATGAAACCATCACTAGCGGTGTCTGGTTTTAACATGGTTGACTGTCTCCCACAACATTACAATAACTGTTTTTGGGTTTACCACGAGGTTACTTTCTGTTCTTCTCCTCTATCCCTCCCTTCCCTCTCCTTTTTTTCTCTCTCTCTTTCTCTCTGTGTGTGTCTCTCTCTCTCTCTCTCACACATATATACACACACACACTCTCTAAGCTTATAATTTTGAGATCACTCAGGGCTTACTTAAGTATATTAATTTAAGCTAAATTGTGATTTTATTTACATATGTTTATAGAAAAAGATCCATTATATATTTTGTATATAATTGTTTGGTTCTAGGGAAACTTTATGTATCCATTTTTTTTTGGTCTGGAACATTTGGGTAAAGTTAACACAAATCTACAATGCAAAAATTGTTCTTGCTTCAATTAATTGCAATACACCTTTTTGTTTTGTTCATTCATGGAATATGGGCATTGCAAGCAAGGTCAAGTAGATATACCCACAGCACCATTAGGTAGGGAGATTCAGGATTTTGGTCCAGCAACAATGAAGCAATAACAACAATTTTTGCAAATGTCTCCAAATTTTAGTAAGGAAGACTTGCAGGGTTGACCAGGCTGGGCAGTGCCTTTGTTGTGTTAGATGCCTAGGTCAATGCCAGGTTTTTTTTTGGATGTTTTTGGAGCAGTTAGATGCAACTAAGTGGCTTGCTGGGCTATTTCAGGGGCAGTTGAGAAATAACCACATTGTGGATCTGGAGTCAGGACGGCGGCTTTCCTTCCCTAAAGGGCAGTGGTGAACCAGATAGGTTTTTAATGGCAATCCTGTAGCTTCATGATCACCATTACTAAAAGTAGCTGTTTATTTCAGATTTTGTTTAATTTTTTTTTATCCTTTCACGGGATGTGGGCATCACTGGCTAGGCCAGCATTTATTGCTCATCTCTAATAGCCCTTGAGAAGGTGGTGGCGAGCAGCTTTCTTGAACCGCTGCAGGCCATGGTGCTGATAGGAAGGGAGTCGCAGGATTTTGACCCAGCAACAGCGAAGAAACGGTGATATAGTTCCAAGTCCGGGTGATGTGTGGTGTGGAGCAGAACTTGAAGGGAACTAGAATTGAAATTCTCTAGCTGCCATAGTGGGATTTAAACCCATGTCTCAGGATTTTGTCATCCAGATCTTTGGATTACTAGTAACATAACCACTAGACTACCATACCCTTTTTAATGGGGACTCAAAGGAATTTGCTTCTAGAATTATCTCCCAACGCCGATATGACTGTGTCTTCATCTAAAATGGTAATAACTTATTTCTTTATCAAACCATTAGTTATGTGGTTAGGAAAAACAGAGGGGAAAAAACTTGAATGTAAAATATTGCATCTGTTCGAGACGTGAAATAAGAAACCATTCAGCAAGTCGAGTAGGATCGGTGGAGAGAGAAATATTGGGTTAACATTTCAGGTTGTTGATCTTTAGTCAGAAAGTACTGGTATCTTACCGCCCATGTAGGCCCAAAATGTTGGTGCAGTTTTAAACCTCACAAAGGTCTGTCTAAATTTCAGTTACCTTTGTTCGGCAGACTTGTCCACAGCATGAAGTCCACTAGCCATTTCTAGCACTGTGTGCCTGTGTGCAGTCTGTCTTCAGGCTCAGCAGTGGTCTTTTGCACCAAGTAATTATCATGACTTGGAAAGCACAAAGGAAGTGTACACTCGTTTAGGTGCAACTCCTTCTCTTCAAAGATGCAGCGTCTCTTAATGGTTGTTGACTTTCATAATGAAATTGCCTGACCATCAAAAACAAAACCTTGTACCAAATCAGAACTGAAAAACAAACTACAGAGGTAAGGCAAATTTTATCCATTTGATTGTGTATAGCTTCACTGACTGCCCCTTACTTCCCGATCATACTTCCCCATCTGTTCAGTGAAAATATATGGTTTTATGTTCCCATCACACCAAGAGGCAGTACTTGATATTTGTCACCATTCTGAATGCTTACTACGAAGCTGAGCCAAAATTTGTAGTTTCAGGAGAAATACTTCCAGTTTGATTGCTGACTGTAATTGGTACATAATCGCTTACCCAGAGGGCTACTTAATCACCAGCTATTTATCACTCATACAGGCTCTTTAAATGCAACTTTCCAGAAGAATTTAAATTTTATTCTGAGAAAAGAAAGGGCTGAATTTCACTGGGATGGCTGAGATCCTGCCGTTGGAGCTGAAAGCAAAAGGCTATCCCACTTAGGCTGGCAGCAGGACCCAAGTAAGTGACCACCACTGGGTTGAGGACCCTGTTAAGGATGGCAGCCTTCCCCAAGAGCTGCTGGCCCAATCAGAGGGCCAGTAGCTCAGCAGTGCCTTGCTGAGGGCAGGCAGCGCCAAAGCCATGGGGGCAGCCATTGCTGCTGGGGAACCTCAAACTGGGCCATGGAGTGTCCTAAAAGGAGGAACCTGCCCCCCTGCAGAGCCAGCTGGGAGGATGCCAGGTTTCACTCGATGGTGATGCCAGCAGCTGCTGGCAATATGTCAGAGGCGACATGGCTCAATTCAGTGGCCCACTTAAATAGCTCAACTGGGCTCAAGGTGGGTGGTCTATCTGCCACCTTTCCCGCTTGCCATTGGCAAAATGGCGTAGCAGCAGGAAAACATCAGCTATACCACCCAGTGCCTTACAGTTCCATTCTGAAGGTCTCCCATGTTCCAGCCTGTTCCAAACGGGCTGACAAAATTCAGCCCAATAGCTCCTTTTTAAAACCTGCATTTTTTTTTTACAAATCTGTCTCCACCACATTAATGGTTATATTTCAAAAAAAGAGACAATATATTTTGCAATTCTGGAAAATTAGATTAATTTAGTCGACTCCTGTTATGGACAATTATTAAAGTTTTGATTTTTTTTCTCATGCCGTTGACAGTGTACTTCTATTTATACGTTCACCCATCAAATACTCAAAGGGAATAATAAGAGTCTTTAAAACAATTTCTGCCCCGTTTTTTGAAAAACAGAATTGTTTCAAAGAGGGCAACTGAAAACTGCTTAAACTTTTTTCTAAAAGTAAATAAATAAACTACTCATCACGAGAGTTACAACAGCTTTAGGCAATTAAATGACTAACTGGAGCCCATGATACAAATGTGGAGTTTAATTGTTTCCTGCTTCTGTAAACAGATAGCCAGACATGCTGAAAATTGAACTGTCATTCCAAATCTAATGCATTTGGTGCCATCTTTTAGATTTTTGTGACCCTCATTATAATGGAGATTAGGATTGCTGAGAGAGGATTTAGTTAATGTTTTTGTCCTGATGTAAAATGTGCATGTTTTTGTGTGTGATTGCAGTGTAGCTTGGTCCTTTTTATTAATGTTTTAAGACTTAACTCCCATTGCATTGGAAGCAGCTCAGAGAAGGTTCACTAGACTGCTCTGAAGAAGAGTCACACAGACTCGGAACGTTAACTCTGTTTCTCTCTCCACAGATGCCGTCGGATCTGCTGAGTTTTTCCAGCATTTTCTGTTTTAATTTCAGATTTCCAGCATCCGCAGTATTTTGCTCTTATCAGTAGACTGATTCCTGGGATGAGGGACTTCTTTTATGAGTATAAGTTGAGCAGACGTATACTCATTAGATTTTAGAAGAATGAGAGGTGATCTTATTGAAACATATAAGATTCTGAAGGGACTTGACAGGTAGTTGCTGAGAGAATGTTTCCTCTCGTGTGGGAGTCTAGAACTGGGGACACAGTTTCAAAATAAGGGGTCTCTCATTTAAGATGGTGATGTGGAGGAATTTCTTCTCGCAGTGTTTGGAATTCTCTTCCCCAACAAACAGCGGAGACTGGGTTGTTGTATATATTCAAGGCTGAGTTAGACAGATTTTTGATTGACAAGGAAGTTGAGGGTTATGGGGAGTGGGCAAGAAGAGTGGAGTTAAGGCTACAATCAGATCAACCATATCCTTATTGAATGGCAGAGAAGGCTCGAGGGGCTGAATGGCCTACTCCTCCTATTTCTTATGTTCCCACTAATTTAATACAGTGCACTTGGTCTGAATAATTCTAAAGTAATACCAGTAATTAGTACCTAATTAAAAATTATTGCTATTCCATTGTCAACATTATGAGCCATTAATATTTTATTTCTGAGTGTCGTCATATTTTAAGAAAATCTCATGCATTGTCAATTGTCAGGCAAAAATGTGTCAAAATCTGAATGAACAAACATAAATAACAAAGCATATATTAGCAATACAATACCAGGGGAGTGAGTTCAGGCTGTAAACCAATCTTGAAATGTTGATATTTTTGTAAATGGTCATTGTTTTTGGTATTATCTGAATTGCTCCATTAAACAAATTGCACCTTTACAAAACCCTCCTACCAATAATTAATATCAGTATTGGAGCAAGTTTAAAGATACGGAGGTAGAAATTTGTCTTGGGTGGTAGTGTAAAACGAGAGGTGTTCTATCAGCTTTAAGATATCTTTCAAGCTTGATATTCGGTCCCATTTAATTCAGTACAGCTGAATAACAGTGGGCTTTATAACAGCGACAAATGCATTGATGCCCGTTTAATACTGCCACCTAAGATGAATATCTATCCCGAAGAATTAGGTTTTGGAATGTTGTAACAAGATTTTGAAAAGATTTTGTACTTCTGCTTAAATGGTACCTTGTGGAGGTGGAGATGCCACAAATCCAAAAGGAGGTGGAATGAGGAGTGGAGGGATGAAGGTGAAGGGTCACTGTTGTAAGACAGAAATCCTCTTTTCAGCAGCCAGAAATTAGGAGGGAAACCAGGGAAGTCAATCAAAAGCACAGTCAACCTAGGTCTTATAGACTCATAAGACGTTTACAGCATACAGCATAGAAGGAGGCCATTCAGCCCACTGTGTCCGCGCCAGTCAACAAAGATCTGACTGCACTAACCCCATTTTCCAGTACTTGGCCCATAGCCCTGGAGGCTCTGGCAATGCAAGTGAATATCTAAATACTTCTTAAATGTTACAAGAGTTTCTGACTCAACCACCCTTTCTGTCAGTGAGTTCCAGACCTCTGGGTGAACAAATTTCTCCTCTATTTCCCTCTTAGCCTTCTACCTCTTAACTTAAATCTATGCCCCCTGGTTATTGACCCCTTTACGAATGGAAAAAGTGCCTTCCTCTCCACCCTATGCCCCTCATAATCTTATACACCTCTATCAGGTCCTCCCTCAACCTTCGCTGCTCCAAGGAAAACAATTCCAGCCTATCCAAGCTTTCCACATAGCTCAGACCCTCCAGCCCAGGCAGCATCCTAGTAAAACAAAAACAGAAAATGCATCCTGGTAAATCACCTCTGCACCCTCTCCAGTGTAATCACATCCTTCCTATAATGTGGTGACCAGAACTGCATGCAGTACTCCAGTAGTGGCCTAACCAGTGTTTTATACAGTTCCAGCATAACCTCCCTGCTCTTGCCTTAATTAGCCGAGGCATGGAATACAGGTATCCTATATACCTTCCTAACCTTATCTACCTGCCCTGCTACCCTCAGGAATCTGTGGATATGCACACCAAGGTCCCTCTAATTTTCAGTACTTTCCAGGGTCCTACCATTCATAGCATAATCCCTTGCATTGTTAGCCCTCCCCAAGTGCATTACCTCTCTTTTCTGGGTTGAATCCCATTTGCCACTCTGCCTACTTGACCAGTCCATTGTTACCCTCCTGCAGTTTACAGCTATCCTTCTCACTATTTACCACCCTACCAATTTTCATGTCATCCGCGACCTTCTTGATCATACCCCCTATATTTACGTCCAAACCATTTATGTCTCGACGATGCTTTTGAAGAAAAGGAGAGAGGTGGCAAATCAAAAAGTTTAAAGGAGATATTTCACATTCAGAAAAAAAAGATCTTGCATTAATATTGGGCCTTATGATTCAGCATGCTCTACAGCCATTGGATTGCTTTTGAAATGTAGTCACTTATTACTTATGTAAAATTGGATGTAGACTTCATTTCATTATCTTAAATGGACCAATTTATTTTACAGCAAAGACGATTTGAAACTCATAATCTTACAACAAAGTTTCTGAGCTGTTCCAGATGATTGCTTAGAATAAGAAGAGGTTTTGCTGCAGTTAGATACAATGATAGAAGAATGAACAAACTAGAAGGGCTTGCTTTGATTGATTCACCTGACTTTATTCATCCCTGACTCTTATGTTCTTGTGAATTCACTGTTGTTTTGATTAAGACTATATTGCCTGCAGGCTGCTGAGTCCTAAGAGTCTGATGCTGCCCACAGCATTCTCCCTAAAATGGAATCTTGAAATGTAGGAACATAGGACCTCAGAGCAGGGGTAGGCCATTTAGCCCTTTGGGTCTGGTCCACCACTCAATGAGATAATGGTTATTTGTGGTCAGCTTCACTTTGCCGTCTGCCTCCATAGCCCTTGACTCCCTTGCCTATCAAAAATCTATCTAACTCAGCCTTGAATAAATTCAATGACCCAGCCTCCACTGCTTTCTGGGGAAGAGAATTCCACATACTAATGACCCTTCGAGAGAAAAAATTTCTCCTCATCTCCGCCTTAAACAGTAGACCTCTGATTCTTAAACTATGTCCACTGGTTCTAGTCTTTCCCACAAGTGGAAACATCCTCCTGGCACCTACCCTATCACATCCCCTCATGATCTTATATGTTTCAATAAGATCACCTTTCATTCTTCTAAACTTCAATGGGTTGCTAGGCCCAACCTGTTCAGCCTTTCTTCATAAGATAAGCCCTTATCCCAGGAATGAGTCAAGTGAACCCTCTCTACTGTTTTTTTAAATAAGGAGACCAAAAGCATTCCAGATGTGGTCCACCAAGACCCTATACAGCTGCAGTGATACATCCCTCTTTTATACTCCATTTCCCTTGCAATAAATGCCAACATTCCATTTGTCTTCCTAATCACTTGCTGTACCTGCATATTAACTTTTTGTGATTCATGTACCAGGCAGGATACCTAGATCCCTCTCTACCACCGAGTTCATCAGTCTCACTCCATTTAAATAGTATATTGCTTTTCTATTCTCCCTGCCAAATTGGACAAGTTCACATTTTCCCACATTATACTCCGTCTGCCAAATATATGCCCACTCACTCTTGACAACTTACTTTCCTACCAATCTTGATGTCGTTGGCAAATTTAGCTACCATACTTTGGGTTCCTTCATTGAAGTCATTGATGTAGATTGTAAATAGTTGAGACCCTAGCACAAATCCCTGTGACACTCCACTTGTTACAGTTTGCCAACCCGAAAATGACCCATTTATCCATACTCTCTGCTTCCTGTTAGCTAACAAATCCTTTCTCCTTGCCAATATATTACCCCCTACATCATGTAATCTTATTTTGTGTAGTAACCTTTGATGTGGCACCTTATCAAATGCCTTCTGGAAATCCAAGTACACAACGTTTACAGGTTCCCCTTTATCCACCTTGTTTCTTACTTCCTCAAAAATACTCTAATAAATTAGTTAAACACTATTTCCTTTTCACAAACCCAAGTTGACTATGCCTGATCAAATTTATGAATTTCTAAGTATCTTGCTATCACCTTCATCATGATGGATTCTAGCAATTTCCCTATGACAGATGTTAGGCTAACTGGCCTGTAGTTACCTGCTTTCTGTCTCCTTCCTTTCTTGAGTAAAGGTGTTACATTAGCTATTTCCCAATCCACTAGGACTCTTCCAGAATCTAAGGAATTTTGGAAGATTATAACCAATGCATCAACTATCTCTGCAGCCACTTCCTTTAGAGCCTAGCTTGCATGCCATCAGGTCCTGGGGACTTGTCAGCCTTTGGGTCTAATAGTTTTTTCCAGTGCCTTTCTACACGGGATGGTGATTGTTTTATATTCCTTCCTCCTGTTCATCTCTTGCAGCTTAAAAGAATTCAAGCAACATAAAAGATTAGAGCAAATATAATTAGTGGAACAGCCTGCCCCTGCCCCTGGGCCTGGCCAAAGTGGCCATTTACAGGTTGAGCAGCGGGCAGTAGAGGAGGTTGTTTGGCCCGACTGTGTGCCTTTCTTCTGTGGCTACGTTTACGCCTGGGTGTGTCTCTGGAGAGAGAGGACGCGGTGTCTGCAAGTATGTATGAGGCCTTCCACGATTGGTGGCCATCATGGGCTGGAATGTATTATCTCCCCCAAAATGTCTTTTTAATTTTTATATACAAAGTTTCTTTTTGTTATATTTCCCTTTCAAGGGGATGTTCATTAACTTGTTTATTAGTTGATCAGTTTATTTTAGTGGTACACTCAATGAGTGCAATTTAATGGTTGTGCTGGGATGCATGTCCACTGGCCAGAAAACTGGTGGCAACCCTGCTGCGGTCATCTCTGGGAGGCCTGGTGGAATTGTCCCAATTGGGCTCATACCTGCCTGCCATCAGGCTTCCTGGCTCCTGTGAAGGGTATTTCGCCCTGGAAATCCTGATGCAAGGTGGATGTCCTGCCTCTAATAGCTACTGGCCAATCAGAGTCTGGCAACTCTCCAGCACTGGCAGCACCATCAAGAACGGAGGCCACTGCTGGTACTACAGTGCGGCCTACAGCAGGAATAGACGATGGAGCCCTAGGAGAAGGGTGAGTGGGGCGGGATCACCGGGGTCTGACAGGGAGGCCCGGTGAGGGGGGCAGGGCAGAGGGGGATCTCACCCTGGGTGCCTCCATTCTTGCCGGTGGGACACCCTGCTCCCCACCAGGTCTACCTGCCAGAGTTATCCTGGTGGCAGGCCCATATTGCGTGACCCCCCCAAGTGCCATTGGTTAAATACCAGCGGGGGTGGAATTAGTCCTTCAAGTGGCCACTCAAAGGCCTTCGGGTGGGAAGGTTGGAAAGTTGTCCTCATGCCTTATTGACCAGGACTTATTCGGGGGCCGGCGGGAAGGCAGCGGGATCTCCACATCGCATTTTACTGCCTGGTCACACCGCCCTCTCCCACTCTGGCTACAAGCTCTCTGGGGAGAGGCATTAAATTCTACCCCATGTATGATTTTGTACACTCATAAATGAAGCACTTATATATACTATCTTTAAATCTTACTGAATGTACTGTTATAACAGGGAATGTTACATTGTTGGGGGTGCCATTTTTTTGGGCGATGAAGTTAAACCAAGTCCTCACTAACTACTCATGGGAACATGAAAGATTCCATGACACTATTCAAAGATGAGCTTTTCTTCTTTTCTAATTGAAGCAGCTATCTTTTCAGAGCGTCAATGAGCGGAGGGCTCCCGTGCAGGCCAGAAAAGCTGCTTTTCACTGGTTTTTATTGGGACTTTCTTCAACATTTAAAAGACATCTAGGAAATGACAGCAAATACCACAAGTCAGCTCTTTTAACTGATCACCGAGAACCACTGCAGTGCTATCTTGAATAATTATGAAGTAGAGGTTTATTTTTAAATATAAATCTGATGTGCATTGTTAGTTTGTTTCAAAAAAAAATGTACCGTAGTTTGGCTTTTGCACACTTGTTAAATTTCTGCAGTTGTAGGTGACTTTTATTTACACACCACACAATGTCAGGGATATTGAAAAACTGTTATTTGTTGGCTAAAATAGAGTTGTGTTCAGCATCCTAGAACAATTTATTCTGCTTTTAAGTTCCAAAGCATTTTTTGAAGAGGCTGTTCATGAAGAAAGGGCAATATAAGGTGCGTGGGATCCTGAGACATCTGAATAGGAGGCATAGGTCATGACCTTCACTAGACTTAACAAAAATCTTGACTCATTAGAGCAGTGGACGTGACTGCCTCGTTGCTTCAAGTGTCAACAGACTTTAAGTTAAGGCTAGCCACTCCAGGAGCAGAAAAATGCTGTCTTTTGAAATTTGATCAGTGTTTGAAAACAACATTCTGATTGGCTGAATACTAAGTGTTGGATCTCAATTGAGGACAGCCAAGGCTTATGAGATGCTCAAACCTATGACAGAGTCTCAACCAATTGTCCATTCATGATATCAATGGCAGTGCACAGATCTCCACATCTAATTAAGGCAGTTTTTTTTAGTGAAGGGAAAAATTGCAAAAGACCAAAAAAAACAACAGAAGCTCAAACAGTAGCAGAAGCTATGACTGAGCGATAATAATTGATTCCATCTGCATTGTACCTGGGAATTAAGGTTGGCAGAGTGAAAGATTTTCTACTTGAAGTAGCTCTATTGAACACTCTCCCTGTTCACACTGTGGAGCAGGATGGAGGAAGATCAGAGCCCAAAGCCAGACAAGATCAAATAGAGTAGGGAAAAATGGCAAAAACACAATATTATTTGCTCTTTATTTGAATGCATGCATCATTCGTAACAAGATAGATGAATTGATGGCCCAAAATCTAAGTGAATGGGTATGATCTGACAGCCGGTAAGGAGACATGGTTGCAAGGTGACTAAGGTCGGAATTTTCAGGGGTGCTTGACATTTTGGAAGGATAGGCAGAAAGGAAAAAGATGTGGGTTAGGTCTGTGAATAATGGATTAGATCAGTATAATAGGGAGAAATGATCATGGCTCAAAAGATCATGATGTAGAATCAGTTTGGGTGGAGATAAGAAATAGCAAGGGAAATAAATAACAGTCTATAGGTCCCTAACAGTAGCTAAACGGTAGAATAGATTATAAATCAAGAAGTGATGGGGGCTTCTAAGAAAGGTACTGCAATAATTGCGGCCAACTTTAATCTTCGTGTAGATTGGACAAATCAAATTGGTAGAGGTAGCCTTGAGGACGAGTTCATAAAATGTATTTGGGAGAGTTTCTTAGAACAATACATTGTGGTACCAACCAGGGAACAGGCTATTTTAGGTCAGATAATGTGTGATGGGATAGAATTAATTAATGATCCCATAGAAAATGATCCTCCAGTGAAAAGTGATCATAACATAATAAAATTTCACATTCAGTTGGAGGGTGAGAAACCTGGATCTAGATTCTAGAAAGATCCCAGCGGATTAGAACACTGCAAGTGTAACACCACAATTCAGGAAAGGAGGGAACAGAAAGCAGGAGACTATAGTTCAGTTCACCTAACATCTTCACTTGGAAAATTCTGGAACCCATTATTAAGGAAGTCATAGCAGCGCACTTTGAAAATCATAATACATTCAAGCAGAGTCAGTATGGTTTTATGAAAGGGAAATTGTGTTTGACAAATTTATTAGGTTCTTTGGGGATGTAAAGAGCAGGGTGGATAAAGGGGAACCAGTAGATGTTGTGTATTTGGACTTCCAAAAGCAATCTATAAAGTGCCACATAAAAGTTTACTGCACAAGATTAAAACCTCATAGCGTTGGAGGTGATATGTTAAAGTGGTTAGAGGATTTGCTAACTAAAGAAAACAGTCAGGATAATTGGTCATTTTTAGGTTGGCAAACTAACTAGTGGGGTGCCAAAGTGACCAATGCAAGGACCTTAATTATTTACAAGTTATACTAATGACTTAGAAGAAGGAACTCGATCAACATTGTTTCGTTATGCCCTCGCTGATAAAATAGAGAACATACATCCTTTTAACGTCGCGACATTCGATATAACCTAGTTTGCCAGTCGTGAAACTTTGGAATTCTTAACCTCAGAGAGCTGTGGAGTCATTGAAATATATTCAAGGCTGAGAGAGACAGATTCTTGAACTATAAGGGGAGTCATGGGCTATTGGAAACGGGCAGGTAAGTGGATTGGAGGCCAAAATCAGATCACCCATGATCTTATTGAAGCAGGCGGAGCGGGCTCAAGAGGCCATGTACCCTATTCTAGTTCCTATTTCTTTTGCTCTTTTGTTCATCAGTTGGCAGACCGCCTCCTATAGGAGGGTTGGTTGTTCACTCCTTGTCCAGTTTGCACTAAAACCAGAAGAGGGCGGATTGGAAGTGGGTTGGGACCAGGGTTCAGATTTTAATCATTCTAACATCCCACCAAAGCCAAACTCTCCCATTTTTTTGTTGGTTAAATTTCCCCCAGTTGGTCTGGTAATTTATGAATAAAGTTCAGTTGACCCGCAAAAAAAAAAATTAGCTTTGAGAAGAGATTTTGAGTAATTGACTTTTGGATTGTTTTTGGAAGTTGATTATATTTTTGAAGTTAGGTCAGTTATTATTGATTGTATTTCTGAGTGTGATCTTGACAAGTTTCATGTAACTCAGCTTCATTTAGATCAAATAACTGAAACTGGAATTATGACAATAAATGGGTGCTCAGGGGAGATGAAAGTGAAGGATGGTTGCAATGGCAGTGGATTATTAAGCATTTTTAAAAAAAAATAAAATAGTGCATTTCGCAGCTTTGGGAGTGTTGATTGAAGATGATCAATCAATGCTTCATGGGCATAAAGTTATTACATTTCAATTTGATGCCAGTTCAAAGAGAGCACGATCATAATGTGAAACTACAGTTATGTAAGGTGGCCAGAGCTGGAGGCAACCAAAGCTGGACAGCTTCACACACAGGAATATGTCATCACACACGATGGAGATGTCATCACTTTTGGGGGTTCCACGCTGTTGGAGCGACAGCGGTGGGGGTTGGAGGTGAGAAGAAGGTATTAAAACAAACCTGGCTTTCACAGCCCTGTCAGATTGAGGTTGCTGCAACGAGGATAGGAATGATGAGAGGCCCCTGCTGGTGCTTTACTGAGGTAAGTGAACTAAGGGGCAAAATACAGGACAGGGGCCAGACTGGCTTAAAAAAAAACCGGACTGTCCTGTACAAAACCGGATGTCAGCCATCCGGCAGTTATGTGCAGTACTGGCTATCTCCAGATAGGGTAAGGTTAATCCTGTGGATCATGCATCTCTGTAGGAGCAGAAAGCAAAAAAGATGCAGTTTTCTCAATCAAAGTCCACTTATAGGAATTGCCGTTGAAATTGTCGGGTCAATGAGAACCCCAATTTTAACAGCTACATTGGGGTAGTTGTCTTGTCTTGACTGACAGTTGAGGCTATAGCAAGGAGAAATGAAATTTATATTTCAATTTGTAACATTTTGTTGTTTCTGCTTGTCCTTTTCCATCCATGCTTTAAATGTGTTTATAAAACTGCACAGGGTGATATACTATTCTACCTTAGATGAATTTGAAATGTACCCAGTTTTATTTTAGAAAGATTCACTGTACATTGCAGATTTATTATAAAATTTAATGTACAATTACATGACATTTTGCTAAGCTAGAACAGTCATTGGACCGGTAAATATTTTAACAATGTTATTGGTAGAGCCTACAAGTGAATGGAAATTTTAAAAAGAAAATACCAAACCAGCTTATATTGTATTTTAAATGCCAAAATCTATTTTTTTGGACCAAAGCTCTCTACAGATATGAGGTTTCCTTCATGGTTCAAAATCAAAAATTATTGGATTAGCTGCCTGGATGTGTACCTAGTTATGAATCAATATTCTACTCTCCCTCTTCTTTCAGATGATCCAGTTAAGGTACATTTAGGTATTTTGGCATACAGTCCAAGGGCAAGATTTACCTATGGGTTCCTGAGCCTAGCCGTGAGGCTCAAATGTGGGTCAGAAGCCTGCACTGTGGGAAACAGTAACTTATCCCAGTCAACTGGCCTTTAATGACTTCAGTTGGCTACTTGCGGGCAGGAGCCATGTCCCCTCTCTTATCTCTGCCCCCCCCCACACACCTCTGGGGAAAATGGAGTAGGATGGAGCCGGGCAAAAGACATGCAAGCCAGTGATATGAAATTCTGCTTCCGCCCAGCTCTGTTCTCAACTCTGGTAGGGACTAAAAATCCTGCCCAGATCTCAACAAACAGAGGCTCAGTGCACAGTAATACAGAACTGAGTTAACAGTATCATAATAAGTCTACTGGAAGACCTGGATAATGGGACCTGTATCAGTGGTTGCAAATAGAAGTCTCATTGGGTCCTTTCGTGTTCTATGACCTAATCTGAGCTGAGGATTGACAGCATAATGTTACTTTTTGCATGTGCAATCTAGATAAAGGTGTTGCATGGCTGTCATTCAGACACAGTCACCATGACGACATCCCTCCCTGTTCCCAGGCTTGTTTGTCAATTACATTCATGCTCTGATCAGCCTGTGCCATGAGAACCTACTAGGCCTGATTAAAAGCCATCTGAAGTACAAAGAACCCTTTGGTTGGCTGAGTGGAATCTAGCAAATTCTGTGTTGGCTTAAAATGAACACAGCAACTTTTAAAAGTTTTTGCATGATCCTCAATTTTGTTAAAAATAATTCAAAGTATATCAATTGAATTGACAACAGTCAGTAATAAGGAAGGCAATATCCCCTGCAACCATGTATTTTTTTTAAAAAATGTTGGACTAAAAGCTACCAGATGGTGCAGTGAAAGTAGATCAATGTGTTTGGCAAAAGCTGTCTTTAATGACAGCTTTGTTGTAACAAGAATTGCTGTTTTGGGCCTACAGAGGAAACCTATGTCATTACTGATTTAAATCTAAACCCTGATAACTTTTAGACGAGATTGAAAAATTTGCTGATAACAGGTTTGAACCCTACTGCACTGCAGAGCGTGGAAGATTCTCCGTTCTCTGCAAAGATTCTCCGTTTGCTCATTACGGGAAGAAAAATTGGAAGGTAGCCCCACTGGGTTGCTTCCATGTAGCTCACTCTGCTTCCTCATCCTCAGAAGCACATTGCCTGGGGAGGATCCGCAAGAGGAGAGATTAGAAAGAAATGGGGTGCCTGACTTCTAATAGAGGGTAACAGAATCCCAAAATGAGATTGGACAATAAGCCTTTCAAAAATCAAATCACGGCTTAGTAATAGAGCAGCAGTTAAATTAAAATGTTAACGTGTATGTTGATTACAAAGAAGAATAGAGCAAAAACCGAAAATGCTGGAAATACATTGAGATTCAGTCACTATCCATAAGCTCAATGAAGGATTACACCTGAAATGTTCACCTGTATCTCCAGATACTAACTGACCTGCTATGTACTTCCAACATTTTCTGTTTAATTTCAATATTCAGTTTTTTGTCTTTTTCTAGGAGGAAGAATGGATTCTGAATAGAGGTTTAAAAAAAAAGATTCATGAACTGCATGGTTGAAGCAAGAGTGGCTTAGTAGCATTATTTAAACCCCTCAATTGTACCACTGCCTTTAATTCTTTTTAGATATTTAAATGTTTTGCAAAATATGTTTTTTGGTGGAAAAGGTACATTGTAATAAGTAGGGAATTGAAGTTCCTGTGTGCTTTTAGTTTGTTCCCAAGTGTAGGCTGTTTCAGGCATCATCTATCTATAGAAATAGAGCAAAACTAAAGCACATGCTGATCGGTAGAAGGATATTACGAGATTTGTTTTTACTTTTTACACAATGTGTTATCTAATTAGAAGTTGTTGTATGTTTGTGTCCAAAACCAAGGGGTAACTGTCTGAATTACCTTATCCCAGCCTCACTCCTAAAGTTATGGTAAATAATTATTATTGTAGAATTAATGGAATTTGACCAAAGTAGATAAGTTATATTTACAGAGAAAATGTACATCCAGATTAAGATACAACAGCTCATTGCATTTTCTAAGTCCTTATTAAATTCTGGAAGTTGTGTAAACTCAGAATTCCCCTACAGCTAGAATAATCCTGGATATCTGAGAGGGATCACAAGCTTCAGAGACCAAAAGACCCCAGGCTGCAGCTGCAGCTGTGCTGCTGGTTGTACTTGGAATCAGGAAGAGAGGGTGTAGTTCAGAAGATAGGATTGCTGCAGCCTGGGCCTCTAGCCTGCTGGCTAGACTGCTGAAACTTATTATGAGTTCCTCGCCAGTGCCTCTATCTCTAAACTATTGGCTGGTTTCCATGCCCTTTCTATGTGACCTTGCCTGGAAATAGAACAGAGGAATTTTCGAACTGGATGCCTGTAGTGTAGACTCAGTACAGGGTTGCCGTTGCTTGATATTTGCATGGATGAAGTGCCTTTGCCCTAGGGTAATGAAACTGGAAGGGAAAAAAAGAGTAGTTATGTAAAAGCATCTGTAATTAAAACTTGTTTTTCCAGTCTCTTATCGTTGTTTATGTCTACTGCAGTCTACTCCCAGAAGTTGCATTTTCAGAAGCCTCCTTTTGCAATTAGAGTAATTGTTCACAGAAGATTTTTATCTGTGTGGTAGTAAGGCTTAGCGTGGGGGTAGGGGCGGGGGTGGGTTGGGGCGGGGGTGTGGTGTGTGAAGTGGATAACGCAGCAGCACAGCTGAAACCCGATAGACTAAAGTATCATCCAGTCTTGTTTCAAAAGATACTGCAAATATAAATGTTATTAGTTGTTGACAACTCCAAAACATTGAAAAAGTTGTTTTTAGATGGATCAATAAAATGGATCTGTCCTACAGATTTTTAGGTGTCCTGAATTTCAGGATATCTTTTGCGTTAAAAATGCTACACAACTGTTACTACACTTTTCAAGTCTCCAAAAGTGGCTTTTTACAATCGTGAATATAAAAACTATATTATGTAAGTGGAAACTATCATTTTAGGCTGCCTTTTATGTACAGTACTTTAATGGTACCATTAATTGCACTGTGCAACTATCAAAGTATTCTAAATCTTATGAACTCTATGAAGCCTTTTTCATTTTACTGTACATGTTAATGTTTCCATCATATTTTCTCCCATATTTTGAAGCACCTTCTGTTAAAATTAAAATATTAACCCCGGTGGGAGAATACAACTCAGTTTAGACTATAAAAGAAGCAAGACAAGTAATGTGAAAAGCATCCTCAAAATAACAGCAGCATTTTGCTACTTTGCTGAAATTTCGTTATCGTCTGACTGCATTTTAGCAAAATGTTCTAGCAATGACACACAAATGACACCCTTTAAGGTGCTGTGTTGCCATATTGTGCAGTCTGTTGATTAGACAGATGGTAAGCCTACAACTGGGTTATGTTCTGAGCAAACAGGCATTGGGCAGAAGAAAGTAAGGCAGGCAGTGTAAAAAGGGAGGGTAGTCGGGTAGGAAGGTGTTGTTTCCACTGCGCAGTCCCACCTGGCTGCCACCTGCTTCTTAATCTAGAATCAATGCATGCTCTGTTTTTCCCTTCTGCTGTCTCCTCGGCCTCCAACAGGTACTGTACAAGGGCAAGATAAAGGTTTATTTAAGCATAAAGGATGCAGAAAGTAGAACATTGGCAGGTGGTAATGCATGTTAAAGAATTACTGTAGTTTAAAAAAAATTGAGCCCAGAAATGAACTGAGTCCGACTAACACATACTTTTAAGTAACTGGATCAGATAACTGTGTTAGATAATTCATTCTTAAAAGGGGCCTTTCATTCACTTATTTAGTTCTGGATTTTCTAATCCATTGTAAAGTGAGTTCACATGAGACTTTAAATCACAAAGTGGAAGTTTAACTAGTTGATCTGAAGTTGAGCCTCATCCTTGAGGTGAATACCAGCCCACATTCTGTATAATACATACAGCTGGCGTTTGTGAGAATTGCTTTCTCCTTCATCCCCATTTTTCTCTCTTCCTCTCCTAAAGCCACTCACTTGTGATGAGATAAGGTTCCACAGCACTCTAGAATCTTGTAGGATTTACCCTCATGCTTGTTCATTAGGAGAGAACCTAAGCATTATGTAATGCAGGCTATTGAACAGGATATCCCAACGTGTATTTTTTGATATCCCTCCCTCCAACTACCCTCCTGCCTACTCAGGTAATCTACAATCTGAGTCACTTCCAACTCCAAACTGAATTTATAGTCCACACAGTCACTAAAACAACATTTATCATTCTCGGATCATTGCCTGCTCACTATCTTTCTCCTTTTGCACTGAAACCATAAATCACTATCTTTATAGTGATTTCACAAATACCCTCAGAAACTTCAATTATTCTGCTGCATGAGTCATCACACACAGGGGGTAGAAATCCTGCCCCCAAGAACTGCCAGCCAGTCAGAGGCTGGCGGCTGTGCATTGCTTAGCAGTGCAACCAGGGAAGCAGTGAATACTGTTGGTAGTGCACCCACCCAAGACCCAGGGCACAGGTGGGTGATGGAGAGAGGGGTGGTTTCAGGCTGAGGGTCGCAGGAGGGAGGGGATCGGCACCAAAGGTAGCGGGGTGTCTGAGTGGCCCCAGCCCCCCACTTCCTGATACCAGGTCCCTCTATCAGGTACTCAGTGCCTGACAATGATGGACACCTCCTGGAAGCCCGCAAGCAACCCTGACAGGGTTAGCTTTGCAAGCCTCCTGCCTGCCACTCGGTGAATACCAGTGGTAGTGGACTGAGGCCCTTAAATGGGCATTAATTGCCCATTTAAGGGCCTCAGTTGGCGGGGGGGATGCAGGAGGATCATGCGCAAACCTTCCCACTTCAGACTTCAGACTTAATTGGATAAAGGCTGGAAGGTGGAGGGGTACCTGCTCAACTAAATGCTTGCCTGCCACCAGACTCTCCTTAGGGAGGACATTAAACTCCAGCCCAGATTAAACCTTTCCATTACGTCCATTCTTACCAAACTTCACTGATTTTCTGGCCCCCGCCACCTGCCAACTCCAACATCACCCCCCACCCCCGCCATCCCCCCGACCATTGATTCTCAGATTGTTTTCTTTGTTTTCACTCCATGGCTTCCTCCCACTTTGCTTGAGCAACCCCTTGCCTCTCTTCCTCTGGTTTACTGTTTGCCCGTTACACATCTGTCCATAATTTAATTTCCATTACACGCCAATGAAACCTGCCAGATGCCCTGTGGAGGACCCTAGAGGTAAGAAAATAAACTCCCCCAGCTCTGCAAGGAAAGTCCAGGATTCTGCTGCCACAGGTTTTACCAGTCCCACACGCATAATCCTGCTCTCCCTGCTCCTGCCCTCCTCCAGACACTTACCTAAGCGCCAGTGTGGAACCTTAGGGCTGAGCATCCTGCACCTGTCTGCAGCCAGCCACTGTCAACCTTTGGCTGTTTCAGGCAGGCAGCCGGCCTGTGAGATGTTAATGAGGCTCAACTGTTACTGTCGGCCAGACCTCCCATGAAGTCTCCTGGCTGGTAATTTCAAATTCCCACTTCTCACTTTTCTGCCCTTGAGGTAAAATCCATGTTGCTGCATTGTAATATTGTCATCTTATTGATACTTCTCTATTCACCATTCCAGGACTCTAAAAATTTGAACTTATTTTGGCAAAAATATCATCAGTTAAGTTAAAGGTATAAGAATTGAGTGGGAGCATGCAATTAGACTAGGTTCATGCAGAGAAAAATGCTGCTACGAACTTGTTGGGTTGAATGGACTTTTTCTTTGCAATGGTAGTCTGATTTATATTTCTTTTAAGTTACCGTCCATTGGGCATTCCTGGTGGTTCAGCAACTTTATCCAGTGAGTGCCTGAGTGGTACAGACCAGGAAGCTTTCTGGTTTTAGATGAGTTCACAGGTATCAGCCAGCCCTCAGCATTCTGAGTTAGGAAGGGTTGGAATCTGCCTGGATTTCTGCTCCTGATTGGGATTTAGTGACCCTTGCTGGAAGTGCTTGTACACTGATGTTGATACAGAGGCTGTGTTACTCTGAATGGTTGAATAGCCAACTAACACACACTCACTGAAGGCTCATCATACCAGAGTAATGAACACTTTGGCATGCCACTGGATGGTATCTAGGGATTGTATATTTTTTAAAAAGTTATACTTAGAAACTTCAGCATAGTCTGTTTTATCATTTGTATTACTTTCCCGTTATAAAAAGTTCAAGCTATGCTTTGTACGTTTTCTCAATTAGAGATGTCAAGGTATTTTTACTTGCTGGAAACATTCAGTAGGTCAAGCAGCACCTGGGGATAGAGCAGATGAGGCAGCATGTCAAGTCTGTTAACCCTTTGTCAAGACAGGGCAGTCTACATACCTGAAAATCATTTTATCTGTTCTTTCCACAGATGCCCTCTGACATATTTCTGTTTTTGTTTCAAATTTCCAGCACCTGCAGTATTTTATTTTTTGCTAATTTTCATATATTATCAGCTTTTCACTCAGTTTACACTTTTAATCAACACCAACTCTGACTGACTAGTTCAAGCAAAAAGAATTCCTAAAATGTCACTATTCTAACTTGTTGGATTAAGGGTGTCGGTGTGACTATGCCAAGATAATTGACTGTGTGGAATTATTTGCTGAATTCTACATCACAAAGTGTGTTAAGCTGTTACTAAGCACTCTGTGCCAAGCACATACAACTGAATATTTAATGACTAAAGTAGTTCACAGATAAGAGATGATTAATACTCTCAAAGGAATTCTACGGCTGCCATTTGAGCATAATTATTAGTATAAATGTGAAAATTGTTTTTCTAGAAGGAAAAGCAAACTGCAAAGGAGACAATGTAACCTGCCAAACTCTTCAGAGGGATGAAATAAAAATGGTAGCAAAATTCACAAGAACGATCTTCTTTCAGGCCCTGTTAGGCAGAGATAAAACATATCATGTCAGCCTGGGTTAAGAAATATTATGCCAAGAGACCATAAAATGCTTTGAGCTATACAAAGCCTGATTTATGGAAGGGTTGATCACTCCACTCCAAATTTGATCACAAAACTGATCCTTATTTTTACTTGTTAAATTATCTGATTGATTCATTTCTGTAAGTTGTTCAGAGGCTGTATGATGCATGGATTTTAAAATGTGCTATGTGTGTTGGTATCTTCCTTTATTGACTACTTTTAACACAGCAGAATCCTAGTTAAGTAAATATGTCTAAAATATGCTCCATCAAAATCAGTTATTTGTTGGACCAATTAATTGCGGCCCTTGGCCCAATGAACAAGCACCCCACAGTTAAGATCAAGTTCTGTAATTAGTATTGTAGGCTTGCGCCTTTCGTAATGTTTTACTGTTAAGTCTGTTAAAAGAGACATGGCGGCTTCAGCCTCAAATAATATGTATGGCCATCCGAAGAGTTGGCAGGGAACACATTCCCGCCGACTCCGACTGCCCCATTGCCATTTTACGCTTTAATGAGTGTTGATTGGCAAAAGGCAGGACTTCCACCCCTCACTCGGGAGGAAGCCCTGCCTCGGAGAGCTGCCGGCAGTCCCTCCAGCAACAATGCTGCAGTGGCCGGAAAGGGCACTTCATGGAGCTGCCTGAGACTAAGCCCTGGGAACCAGAGAAAATGGTAAGTGTCAGGGGACCCAGGGTTGTTGGTTGGGGGGGGTGGGTAGGGAAGGCCTTGGGGGTTGCGAAGGAGGCGACCAGGGTCTTGGGGGATAGGTGGAGGGGGGGAGGTCTTAGGGGCCCTCAGGCCTTAAGGGGAGGGTGCCCCAGTCAGAAGGGGTCTTCTGATGGAGGTGCCCCCATCCCTTCCCCCCTGAGATGGAACTTTCTTTATTTCCAGGGTCGCCCCAAGCTTTCATCTGCCCATCAGCCTAAAAATTGAGGCTGGGTGGGAAACGGCCCTTAAGTGACCATTAAGTGACCACTTAAAGGCCTCATTTGGGGCAAAGGACAGGCTTCCCGTCCGAGGCCCTGCCCGCCCCAGCATAAAAATTGCTGCGAGGTCAGGGCAGGTGGGAACCCAGAGGTAATTTCATGCCCCTCCCCACCCGCCCCTCACTGGGTTCCAAAATTCTGGCCCATGTTTTAGCTGAATCCGGCGAGACAGATATACTCAATTGCAAATAAAAATTCTGATGCATTGACCCCAGAGTTATGGAAAAATTGTATTAAGTTAGCTTGCTTTGATCCATTTTAATGACAGTGGCGCAGCCGAAACCACAGTGATATAAGGTTGCGTTACACATTGTCTCTGAAGTCTGCAGGCCTTTATTCATCTAAGCAGAATTTTGGCTGGTAGCCAAGATCATTTTACAGTCCATCCCTTTAGTATGCCAAGAATGTATAAAAAATGGCAAACACAGGAAATGCCTCTTCTCTTTTAACAGCTTCTCCAGCTGCAGTAGGGAGGAGGTTCCACAGGGATGTAAATTACTTTTTAAAAATGTTGCGAATAAAAAATCTTGCTCTGCCAGAATAGTGATGGAATCTATTGAACTGTCGCTTTGTTTCATCTTAAAATTTTCTCCTTCCTTGAAGGTGTAATTCCTTACTTGGTTATGCTGTCATGGGCAATATTTGCAATCCATACCCTAGTGACCCATTGTTGATGTGTGAAATTAGACAGTGAAGGTCAGGAGGTCACAGGTGGCATCATAGCCAGGTTTAATCCTGTCCTAACTGTGAGGAAATCACAGCTGTGTCCAGTCCCCTTGCTGCATGTACTCATACACATGCAAAACCAGGGTCACTACATCGCAACCAGAAGTGCAAACTATGGCTTGTTTTCACTTCCATAGCCCATGAACACTGGAACTAATTTGTAGTTCCTCCACTGCATTACATCAGTGAACTTGGTAAAAACCTGGAATCACACCCAGGGTCTTCGAGCATAATTTATTTATCCATTGAGTGATGTGAACAATCTTGATTAGAGCAGTACTTATACAAAATACTAACATAAGCAAATTCTCAGCAAATATCCCACTGATGCAAATTGTCCAAATTCTGCTCCAAATGTAGCGAGGTGAAAAGCCATGATCTAATTAAAATGATGGAACAGGATTGGAGTGCTGAATGTCGTCCTACTGTTTCTAGGGTTGGAATTTTACAACCTCCTAGGAAACGGGTTGGCAGATGGGGGTGTAAAATTGGTGCCATGGTGGTAGTGTCATGCCTGTGACCTACCCGCCTCCGCTAGTATTTTACCAGCAATGGCGGGGAATGCACAGAGGCCACATGGCAAGACTACCAAATTTTGTGGCCATTTTGTGGGTTAAGGAGGTAGGGAGTTCTCCTGTTCGGGCATCCTAAGGTACACCCACCCTCCTGAACTCAATCTTCCATTCCCCCTCACCAGGGCCTGCCAGATTTGGCTCTGGTGAAACCCCCCGCTCACCTTCTAATCCATCTCCATGACTCCCAGTGACACTGCTGAGACGGTAGCTCTTGGATGTGGACATCCTACCAGATGGGACTGGAAGTTCCGCTATGAATAAATTAATGGCCAAACAGATGTAACAAACGTTTTTAGGAATTTTTGAACATACTGACACTGAAGTTTCAAAGCTTTAGATGTGTCTGTTTGGAGCAGTCACAATTATTCAAATCCAAAATTTGAACATTCAGGCTATGTAAAACAAAGCCTATGTTAATAACTTATTGTCATTCTGCAAAAGTGTAACCACCTTACTAGAATTTGGTTCTAACTGCCTATGAGCCTTAATTGTGAGGCCTTCTCATAGGATCTTTCAAAAATTGTGCTTGATAAAATTCAACAGATCAGTTATTGGTTGAGTAAAGTCATTGGACCCTTAAACAACTGTATAAAATTGCTGCTATGTTCTTACCTTGTAATGTTTAAAAATATGTTTCCTAAAGCTTCCCTTTCATTCATTTCTGTTAAAGCAAAGATGACAACGCTAAACATACTGTGTGGTAAATTTAATGCATAGATATATTCGCCGGCTTTTAGTACCCCTTACCATGGGATGTGATTTGTGCATCATATTTTGTGGGCAGTATTAAATACTGTTTATAGGAATATTTTGAACTGGCTATCCTTCATTAGCAATCTAAGATCCAATGTATTGTTTAATCTAGAAAGACATGTCCTGCACAAAGCCTGTATTAAGCACCGGAAAGTGATTTGCAGCATCAGGCCAAAAGCTTGGTCTAAAGAGATTTACAGTAAGTTAAAAGGTCGACCTTTGGTTATAGTACATCCTGCCTTTCCAATGCAACTGATTTGATGCTGGGGGAAGTGGGGAAAGCAAAGGAATTGTTTAATGAGTGCCATATGAACAAGTGCAAAAGCTTCAACTGCTGAGTTTTTATGCTGCTCTTATCTGCAGCAGGTTTAGAGAATAGAATGTATTTTGAATAAATTGAGTTTTACCCATAACTTTGTATAAGGCTATAACCAGACACTATTGATGGATTAAATTCATAAACAGATGTTTCTTATCTGGGTCTGGGGACTTGCCTGTAACCTGCCATTTAATCAGCCTATGATGGTCTATTTGAGACTGTTATGTAAGCTTAGCCTGGTTTAAATAAAAGGCCGTAATATTCAAGAAAGCTTGCTCAATACGGGACTATATGACCTTAGCATTTGCAGACGTCTGTCTGTGAAGGGCTTTATTCAAATTATGTGGTGATTCATAAACGCTTTTAGTGATTAGTTGAAAATCTCTTGGAATCTATCCCATTATAGATTTTGTCCAACGTGCATTATAAAATAGGCAACATAACAGTGTTGGCTGTATTGCAAAACATTTTGAAGGAGCTTTCTCCCCCAGAATGACTAGAAACTTCCCAGTGTCCTAAAAACAGATAGACAAAGGATATTTAGACCTGTCCAACTCAAAAGTGCCTAAAAATGATTGAAATTCTGGATAAGATTGAAGTTATTGATAGGCTTTTCTGCTGAATTAGCCAATCTCATTCAAGACAGCAATGGAGGGAAAGATCAGCCATGGTGCCAGCTTCTGATCGCTATTCACAACACCTGTTGCAAATGCACATGCGTGAACATTGTCTAAAGACAGGATTGGGATTGACGGCAACTTCCACCTCACTCCAAGTCAGAGCGCGCTTCAACTCATGCAAATGTATGGGAGCAAACAGTGTGATGAAGTTTCAGTGTGATAAGGTACGAGTGCTAATTTGGGAATTTGGTGCAGGTAGGAATATCTATTAAGTCAGGCTCTGGCTTAAAACTTTAAAACTGCAAGCTAGTTAAGGAGCCTAGTTAACAGAAACTGCCTGACAGTGATAGTTATCTGTCAATCAACTGAAAGTGAATATTAAGTGTAGCAGATGGAGTATAATGTGGAAAAATTGTGAGGTTGTCCACTTTGACAGGAAGAATAGAAAAGCAGCATATTATTTAAATGGAAGTAGACTGCAAAATGCTGTGTACAATTTTTGGTCTCCATGATTAAGGAGGGGTATACTTGCATTGGAAGCAGTTCAGAGAAGGTTACCTAGGCTGATTCCTGGGATGAAAGGGTTATCTTTTGAGGAAAGATTGAGCAGGTTTGGCCTATACCGATTGGAGTTTAGAAGAATGATAGGTGATCTTATTGAAACATATAAGATTCTGAGCGGGCATGATTGGGTGGATGCTGGGAGGGTCTTTTCTCTCATGGGAGAATCTAGAACCAGGGAGCACAGTTTAAAAATAAGGTGTCTCCCATTTAAGATCGAGATGAGGAGGAGTTTCTTCTGCCAGAGGATCGTTAGTCTGGAATTCACATCCCCAGCGAGCAGCGAAGTCTGCATCATTGAATATATTCAAGTCTTAGACAGATTTTTGATTGTCAAGGGAGTTGAAAGTTTTGGGAGCAGGCACGAAAGTGGAGTTAAGGCCACAATCAGATCAGCTGTGATCTTATTGAATGGTAGAGCAGCTGCAAGGGGCCGAATGGCCTACTCCTGCTCCTAGTTGTTCTAGTCCTATGATCTTAAACAACGAACATAGGGTGAGAGTTCAGGTGCCTGTGGCACTCCACATCAATAAGTAGACAATACTTTCAGAAGAGATGGGACCAGGAAAACTATTAGCAAGGAAACATATTTAAAATTTGCTTTAATTTCAAGGATGCTTTAACTTTTCAAATTAAATTCAACAGTGTGTGTGCAAATTTGACCTAACATGCTTGTGTGAAAATTAATGGGAACAGGTGCAACAGTGGATTTGCACACAGCCTGATTTTTACTTTCCATTGAAGTCACTTCCATCTGATCCCATGGGTCTCCTGCCCAGCAAGTTAGAAGTTACCTCCGAGGTCTTTGTTCAGGAATATAGATAAGGGCCAATTTCAGAAAACTTAACCTGACTGAAGTCTTCTTTCATTTCACCACTCCTATAATTTGACAGGGCCACCACCGGGATAGTCAAAATTTTGTTAAGACACAATGATTTTACTGTTTTTCCAATATATTCTCTTGCTCTTAGCTGCAGCAGGAAACCAATTCCTACTGCAGTCACAAAACAGTCCAGATTTTCTGAGTGGAAAGAGATAAATTAACTTTCTTACAAAATTCATTTTTTTCAGTATAGTATGAAATATGTTTTTATTTTGGTAATTGCTGTGATTTAGATGCTATTCAAAATATGTCACTTAACTTTGGCATCTTCCTTTAATACAAAAGATCTACTCCAACTCCATCCTGTTTCTTTTGCTAATTGTGGCAGTACCAAGAGACGTCAGTGAAATGTGCAGAAGTAGATCTTGTACTAACTACACATACTGCTCAGAGATAATGATCAGCAAGCAAGGTATTGGTGTTAGTGAAGTGATAGCCCTGACACTTTATTTCATGGGAACAGATTGCTTTAGAGCAGATCAGTTCAACAGTACATCAGTGTCACACTGCTGTAGAAATCAGACCAAGTAAATGTGATAAAATCTGCTAACCTTGTTCATTGTCAGGTAACTGCTATGATAATTAATTTCACAGTAAAGTATTGCTGAAAAAAGGATAGCTGGGAATGCAAGTTTCAAAGCACAAGTGTTTTTAAGAGTTCCAGATAATATAATCAGAAGAGCAAAGTTCAAGCAGTTAATTAAGGTGCTATGAATGTTTCATCATATGTTACCATTGAAATACAGAGTGGAGTTTAATGTCCTCCCCTGTGGCACGTTTGGGGCAATTAATCAGGCAGGTAGGAGGGTGGTCAGTTGGGAACCTGATGCCTTTCCACCTCTGCCCCAATTAAGCCCGGGATGGAAAAGCTCGTCGCTCGTTCAACTCTGCCACCAATTGAGGTTCTTAAGTGGGCAATTAATGCCCACCTAAGGGCCTCATCCACTGGCGCTTGTATTCACCCAGTGGTGGGCAGGGGACTCACCATGTGGGAAACCTGAAAAGCAAATCCGTTGGGGTCGCTTGTGGGCTTCCAGAGGGGGTCCCTCATCAGGCACTCAGCTCCTAATCGAGAAACCTGACACTGGGAGAAGGGGCCCGCTAGGAGCCACTCCCCCTTCCTGTAGCCAACCCTCCACCACCACCCGCTCCCCCCCAAGCAACCTTCCCGCTCCACCTGTGACCTGGGTCCCTCGGCAATCCTGGGCCTCTGGTGGGTGCATTACCAGCCACTGCCTCCCTTTGGGGGCAGTGCTGGACAGTGCACAGCTACTGGCCTCTGGCTGACAGCTTTCAGGGGATTTCTGCCTCCAGGGTCCTTAATCCCAGGGAAGGTCGGCCGCTGGCCATTGACAGCACTTAATACGACGGGCCTTCCCCCAAAGGAGGTGACGCGAGGCTAGACCTCCATCGCCTACATTAAATTCCACCCACACTCTTAAATAGTCCTTATTCTCTACACGGTTAATAGATAGATGCATCAATATATAGATGGTTTTGAGCAATCTAGAGGTTACGTCTAGGGATATCAATGAGCGTGGCGGTGTTTTACCAGGGGTTAAAACTAATGACTCGTCTCTTTTTAAGGCTCCAAAATTAAATTTGAATATCCGAAAGGTGAGAATTGAAAGAACAATAGCACATGAAAAGTGTGTGTTTAAAAAAAAAATCAGCATGAAACTGGTACTCTTTGTGGAGGGTTGTTAGCATCAGGAAGTGCTCTTAAGTAGCGGAGACTACAGACGGAGGGGGCAATGCAGGTTTGCAGGAAATATTAAAGGAACTTGAGGAATCCAAATTGGAGAAAACCTGGTCACTGCAACCTATGGTGTGAATTTTGAATATAGATATAATATGCTTCAAGGAAAGCAACGAGAGGTCAAAAGTAAATATCACCTACTATCCAATCCTTTTTCCCTGACCCAACTGAAAAATAAATCCTAAAGGAAAAAATTCAAAAGTGATTAACTAGCTGATATCTTCCCATGTCCTATTGCTTTGTTTAAATACTATTCTTTGGAATCATTGCAGTTGAATTTATCTAATGCATATAATTGCCTTTATCAATTTTGTCTCCAGTTACCAAATCAACAATATCAAGGTGATTAGAAAGAAGTGGGTTGCACACACTTTTAGTTCTACCTTGGCCAGAAAAAGTTATTAGAGAATTTTTAAAAATGCTTTGTTTTTACTGTGTACTATAATAAGCATGCCCATCATACCTACCAGAGAGAAAAAAGCCCCAGTTAAAGTGAATGGTATCCTGTGAAGCATTTCTGTGGCTTTCAGAGGCTTATAGTGTGAGTACAAGTTTAACTTGTTCAGTAGCTTGATGAGTTACTGCAAGTGTTGTCAGTATAGCATTGATTTTATGCTGATATGCCATATGGAAAGCAATCAAACTAAACTCCGGGCTGATGCCATACAATGAACATTTTGTTGAAGCCTACACACAGATGTAGCTACTGTACCCACGAAGGACTAACTTGATGATTTAGGAACCATGTCTGCTTACGCTTAAAATACACCAGGGAAGTATTCTAGCTTTAGTATTTTAGCTTTAGTTTTCATGATTCTAGGTGAATTTGCATTATAACTTGTTTACCAGAATAAATCCAGTTTCTATGATGTTGATGACAGAGCAATCAGCAAACATAGTTTAATAGTTTTATTTTCCTGAATAAACTTTCCCATCAATTTTCTACTCTCTCCTCTTCTGAAAGTTTTTCCTCTTTCCATGTACAATTCCATGTGTCTTTCAATAGCTTATCAAAGTGCCCATCATTTAAGTATGAGCCTTGATCATGTGTTTGCACACAGTAGGTTTGTGGATGCACTACAGATGAGATAATCCTCACCCATGTCCATGCACACAAACTCTGAGCATGGGTCACTTGGTGGGGAGAGCGTTGCGGTTCTGGACTTGGAGGGAGTGAGGAGGCAGAGGCCTAAGGCTGTGGCTAGTGAGTGTCGGATGGCAGCAGCTACACTATGCGAGTTTGGGGCCTGAGCAGGAAGTCAACTGTGTCTGAGTGGGAACAGTCAGCAAGTCAGGCTGCACCTGTGGAGAGAGAAATAGAGTTAATGTTTCAGGTCTTTGTCACAGGTGAGTTTGTAGGCAGGGGTATTTTAATTGTGTGGCAAGGTGCAGGGTGGGAACCCCACTGCCTTCCTGCCTCTGCCCCAATTAAGTCCAGTGCAGGAAGGTTCATGGACGGCCCCTGCCACCAAATGAGGCCTTCAAGTGGGCATTAAATGATCGAGGAACCAGTCATCGTGGAAGGGGGCCCCACCGCCCTTTCTTCTGAACCCCTTGTGCCCCTCAGCAATCCCTTTCCCGCGACCCTAAACCGCCCTCCGTCACCTGTGGCCTGGGTCCCTCACTGATCCTAGGCCTCTGCTGGGTGCACTACTTCCCCAGTGGTGCTGATGGCAATGACGGGCTGATGGCCTCTGGTTGGCTGGCAGCCCTCGGGTGGGCTGGCGGGCGAAGGGGGTGGGGGGGGCAGGGGATTTCTGGCCCCAGGTTCCTTGATCCCAGGGAAAGACACGCCGCTGGCCATTAAGTGCCCGACTGACACTTAATAGAACAGACTTCCTCACAGAAGGTGATGCAAGGCTTTCATCAGCTCTCCAACCAGAGGGCAGGGCACCCATCACCAGGATTAATTTCCGCTCATTAATTCTGTTTCTGTCACCATGATGCTGCCAGACCTGTTGAGTATTTCCAGCATTTTCTGTTTTTATTTCAGATTTCCAGCATCTGCAAAAGTATTTTGCTTTTGTGTCTTAGTGGGCCTTTAGTGGGAATGGGCAATGAAGATACACAGTTGGAACGTCCGGGCTGAAATTAGCCAAGCAAGAACCGAATAAGGATCATACCTGAAAACTTCTGGATCAATATGACTTGATGCCATGCCAATTACTGACGTTTCCACCTGAGCAGTCATTTTAGTAGCCATGGCATTTATTTCCATAAGAGATATGTTAGGGGAAAGGACTAGGTTTGAATACGTCGCCACTTCAACCTTGTCTGCATAGCGCAAGAGCTTATGAGCAGTGTTATATGTATTGCAGGGGAGTAATATTCAGAATTTAATAAAATGATCTTCACCAAATTGAGTTGTTTTGTCTGAATAATTTTGGAAGCAAACCTGAAACGGAATGTACCAGAACATAATTAAAAAGCTGCATTCCCTTAAGGCCCTGAAAGAGTGGACAAAAATAAACACCACTTCTTGTTCTTCCAAGATTGCCTCAAAAAAACAGACAAGGTAACAATCCATGCAGACAAAACAGCCTCTGTCCTGGCACAGGCCAAAGGATTTATTTTAAGCTGCCTTTTTATTCTCCAGGCTGCCTGAATGCCAGCTGTTCTTGGGCTATGTCTTTTGTTTTACAGGGTCATTGTTTTCATTTCATGAAAGGAAAACTTGCACTCTAGAGCAAAAAAGGAGTGGGGAATAGAGAATAAATTTAACTCCTTAACTACTTGACCACAATAAAGGCAGGTCTGTATTCAAGAAGTATGAAAATACTTCTGACAGAACCAATGAGGTTTACAAAAGACTTGACGTTCCTATTTGGATATAAAGGACAGCGGTAACAATTCTCTTGACAACGAAAATGCCAAATGCTGGTGGCATGATGTTTTCAAAACTTTCCAGACCCAGTTCATGAATGTCGTCTTTCCCTTTAACTAAATAGCAAACCTGCTAGTTAAAATAACACGCTTGCATAATGCCTGATTGAAAGACTTATTAGCTTTCCATCATTTTCCCCAAAGAAATGACAATATTAGAATAATTGTAACTGGGGAGGCAGTGGCATAGTGGTATTGTCACTGGACTAGTAATCCCGAGACCCATGGCAATGCTCTGGGGATAGGGGGTTTGAATCTCACAACTGCAGATGATGCAATTTGAATTCAATAAAAAGCTGGAACTAAAAGTCTGATGATGACAATGAAACCATTGCCAATTGTTGTAAAATCCCTCTGGTTTACTAATGTTCCTTCAGGGAAGGAAATCTGCCATCCTTACCTAGTCTGGCCTACATGTGACTCCAGACCCACAGCAATGTGGTTGACTGTTAATTATTAGGAATAATTAGGAATGGGCAATAAATGCTGGTCCGGTCAGCGACACCCACATCCCATGAACGAATGAAAAAAAAATCACAATGATTCGAGAGATATTACAATAAATGATCCTTTTTTTTAAAAGAAATTGAACTCTAGGTCTTTCTTTGTGCACAACTTTTTTCAGTATTTTAATTTAAATTGAATGTGTTGACATCATTGCCCTGTTGTGTCTTCTGATATTGTCCAGCTCCTACACATTTTTGGTGTTTTGTATTTCATACAAGGTCATTTTCCTGGTAGCACTATCAACACTCGTACTGGACCAAAGATTCCTAAAAAAAAAATCAACCACAATACAGAATATTTTAATATAGTGAATTACTTTTGGTGAGACTTCCATTATCCCTCAAGGCCCAACCTGCTGACTAGCTCAGCATGGGAGCCGGCCGATTTCCCCCTTTCCCAGAACTAACAATATGTTGAGGGATGCCCACTTGGTGCCTGCAGCTCACTAGCAGCATGATAAATGAGGCCCAGTACATAAAAATGTCTCCGGCCTCACAAACAGGTGGACAGAACAGATACGCTGCACTCATTTCATGAGCTGCTTTAAAATCAATCTGAGTGTCATACTATTATGGAGATCATCAGTCCAAACTAATCCTATCCTCAACCCATGTCCAAACAGGTACATTTTCTAGCAGGAATCGCCAAATAACATTAAATTGTAGAAATCCTGGGGCTGTGAGCACCATTGCTGCTGCTAACTCAGCACAGACCTGTGTTTGGATTTAGGACCTTTTTGACCAACATAGTTCAACTATCCATAAATTCACCGATCAATGCAGGGAATCCCACACAAAATAAAAATGTTATGGAAAATTTCCACTCTGGCTTCCTCCCCCCCGACCCTTGTTTGCCTTGCACACCCCCACTTGATAAATATTTGAACAGAAAAATTTTTTAAACCAGCATATACTTTGTCTCAGAGATCATTTAATGCCTTAGATTTTTTTTAAACTCTGAGGTGCAACAACTCAAGAGCTTTTTAATATTTTATGAGCAACACAACAGGGTACAACAGTTCTTTGCACTGTAGACATATGTAAGGATTACTGCTGTTAAAATTTTTATGTTGGTTCTGGTAAGATTTATCTCTTCCAGCTAATACTAACCAAACAATTCCAAGCAATAAGCTTTCCACTTTATTTAATGGTATTTCAGTCCCTCAAACAGACCAGCAGTGGGATGAAGGTTTTTTTCAAGTGGCCCTGTGTGTCTATTGGAACCATGCAAAAGAAATTTCTTGGGCTAGGAAAAAATTACATTTATGAGCAGCCTCCACAGTATTACAGTACCTTTACAGTGCAGAAGGAGGCCATTTGGCCCATCGAGGCTGCACTGGCTCGCTGAAGGACCATTCCGCGTAGTCCCACTCCCCTGCCTTATCCCCGTAACCTTGCACATTCGCTCTTTTCAGGTAGCAATCCAATTCCCTTTTGAATACCTCAATCGAACCTGCCTCCACTTTCAGGAAGTTTGTTTTGGACTCCAATCACCTTCTGGGTGAAACAAATGTTTCCTCACATCATATTTACTCCTTTTGCCATTTTTGAATCTGTGCCCTCGAGTTCTTGATGCTCTCTTGAGTGGGAACAGTTTCTCACTATTTATCCTGTCCTCCTCAGGATCTTGAATCAAGTCTCAAGTCTCCTCTCAGCCTTCCTTTCTCCAGGGAAACAGTCCCAACCTCTCCAATCTATCCTCATAGCTACAGTTCTTTATCCCTCGAATCAGTCTTGTGAATCTCCTCTATACGCAGATTGCTTGCATGTTAACTTTCTGTGGTTTGTGTACAAGGACACCCTCCCCATTTAAAAAAGTTACATTGGATATAGCACACAGAAACAGGCCATTCAGCCCAGTTCATGTCGGTGTTTACGCTCCACGAAAGCCTCCTCAAATCTTTTCTCATCTAAATCTACATTGTTGCCATCACTTCTCCCTCATGTTTGTCTAGTTTCACTTTAAATGCATCTAACATCTCGCTTTTCTATTTTTTTCTGTGAAAATGGATAACTTCACATTTCTTAACATTACATTTTATCTGTCATCTTGCCCATACATTTAATCTGTCTAAATCCTTCTTACTGCCTCATTGCAACAGTGAGGGTGACAGGGAGGTGCTGGCTTTATAATGGATCTCAGCCCTGTCAGCCTGTGAGCATCACACTGCGTTGCTTAAGAATATCAGAATCCAGACACTTTGGGAGACCCACTCGCCTCTTCAGCTCCTGTCTGCCTCTGAACTCAATCTTACCCTAATGGTATTGAATCAAGCGCTCTCTGTGTGCCAGCTCCGATCAGCTCGCTCTAATTCCAGCTCCAACTATCAGTCCATCTCTACGAAGAGTGAGGTGGATTTTCCCAAAGTTGAATTTGGAACTCCGTTTAATTTCCATTGTGAAAAATCAGTCAGGGATTGTTCACATTCCACCAAACATTCAGCACAGAAACAGGCCATTCAGCCCATCTGGACTGTGCTGCTCCACGTGAGCCTCCTCCCACCCCTCTTCATCCCACCCTATCAGCATATCCTTCTATTCCCTTCTCCCTCATGTGTTTATTCAGCTTCCCCTTAAATGCATCTATACTACTTGCCTCAATCACTCCCTGTGGCAGCGAGTTCCACATTTACACCACTCTGGGTTGTAGCTGTGGGATGTTGTTGCTGTGATTGTGCATTCTGTCTCATGTCTGACTCCACGAGATACCTAGGGTCTGGCATTACAGACTGTTTGAAATCGTAGGAGTTCCTGACCCTCCTACTGCCCCTCCACTGGAATGGAACCACAGAGCCCCCACTGAAGGGGAGAGGACAGTGTCTGACACACTCTGCCATGTGTGCAATGAGGAGTGTCAACATTTGGTTCTTGGGGTTGGGTGGGTGGGTGTGTTATTTCCTCACATTTAGCCTGACTGACACCATCCCCTTATCCCACTGCTCACAATCGCAGTCTACTCACCTGTCATTACTAAAGGGAGACAGCAATAGCCGTGTGAACAAAGGTGTGAATAATGGTGCGAGTCACGTGATACTTGGAAACCCCTCTCTCAGAATGTGAATTAAACAAGCTTATAGTCAGAGGGAGAGTCAGCAATTTCCCACCAGGACTGTACCCCAATTATATAGTGACAGACCCGTACTGTCTTACAGACAGTTTTGCAGACAGCACAGACATAATGGACTGAATGGCCTCCTTCTGTGCTTAACCATTCTGTGACAGATCTGTACCCACCAGCAAAGAACACTTTGGACAGTATCTAAAATCATCCTGCGAGATATTTCTCTCTGATAAATTGCACACAGTTTGAATCATTCACAGAACCAGGGTTGTTAATATGGAGGCAGTGACAGGGTAGAACCCAATTTGGATATTTTAGCAGACCTGTTTCATTTGGGTGGTTGCTTGTCTACATACCTGGATTTACTCTGATTTCAATTAAATGAAAATAATCCGTGTTCTGCAAGGAGCAGGTGATTTACTGTAGACCAGCAGCCTGATACTTTTAAAATAATTGTTTCCTTAGAGTTTATAAAACCTAAAGACAACTATCAACCCATGAAAAGTTTACATTTTAGCTAATAGTCCCCCTTTTGAACTATTCTTAAAAGTAAAATGTTTCTACTGAGTTGCAACATAAGTTTTGTTCAGATGATGACAGAGCTGTGAAGGGAGTGCTGTCCACAGCACACTGTTTCCTTTCATGAAAGTATAGAATGGGAAGTTATTCCAAGGTGTCTCTTAGGCTAAAAACATATGCTTCAGTTCTGCCGAAAGGTCATAAAGACTCGAAACGTTGACTGATTTCTTCTCCACCGATGCTGCCAGACCTGCTGAGTTTTTCTAGGTAATTCTGTTTTTGTCTCTTAGGCTATCCCTTTTTGATATTGCTTCTAAGAAACAACCAAAGGAAATCAATAACTGTTTAGCTGTGACCCACTAATGTTTATTAAGGGAATGCACTTCCCCTTTAACTCCCTTCTTGCCTAGAAGACAGAGCTAGTCAAAAATTAGTACACAATCTGGCAATGCAAACCTGAATATTATTGTATGTGTTAAAAACTGTCTGGCCCACATTGATTCAGTTCTTTTCCAGTTAGTATCCTGGCTGGAATAAAGCTGTTTCATTCCTCCTGCAATGTTAACCTTTTCACCAGCTTCCTGTGAATTGTGAAAAAAAAAATATCTAGGGCGCCTGTTCTTAGCAATGCTTTTGCCAATGCAACCTTGACTTCATGAGCAGTGCTGTAGATTAAACAAGGTGTTGTTTCTGGCTCAGGTGGAGTCAAGAGCCACATAATGAGATGGAATTTCTGGTACTTCCATATGTGGCTGTGGAAATGAGCAACCATTTTTCTTGCTATGAGCATGGCAATCATTCAGCCTACGCATGTAAGGATCAGTCTGGCAGGACTGAAATAGTCCCACAGGCAGAAATTAAGCTGCCTATCTTGACTTTCAGACAGCTATGTATTGTCAAACTTGTACACCCGCAATTTGTTACACGTTGTTTCTGGTGATGTGTATTATAAGCAGACTGGATTCCACAATACCAGCATATTACAGAACCATTTCCTCTTGAACCAGTTCTGTAATATAAATGCAGTGTTCCCTTGTAATCAGCCCAAAATAATGGTTTCTCATGAATATATATAGAGTAGAAATATATCAGATATTATATAAATTTTGAACAAAAACAAAAATATCTGGAAAAACTCAGCAGGTCTGACAGCATCTGCGGAGAGGGATACAGTTGATGTTTTGAGTCCGTATGACCCTCCATACTCGACTCGAAACGACAACTGTATCCCTCTCCGCAGATGCTGTCAGACCTGCTGAGTTTTTCCAGATATTTTTGTTTTTGTTCTAGATTTCCAGCATCCGCAGTATTTTGCTTTTATTATATAAATCTTGTTTTCCACAGATGCTTGACTTAAGTCTATGTATAGCATCAACTAGCTATGAAAGCGTCAAATTTGTGATGAGTGAAATACACATACTAACTCTTAGAATAAAGCATCTTTCTTTGTGTGGAGGGTTATTTACTTAGCCAAATTACATGGTAACCAAAGTGTGTCATTGTTAGCCCTTAACTCCAGAACCAAGAGGTTGTCATATGTTGGATACAGTGGTCACCATGATAATTTGCAACTACATTAGGCAAACTAAGCCATTCTGTAGTGGTGTTTTTTAAGCTGAGATCCTGGGAAACCAGGGTTCACAAGCCAGCTCTTGGTATACGCACAGCTGATTCAACAACCCCAGCCCTGTGATAGATTCCTGTTGATGCACTTTCTGTTGTGGGTCTACAAGTCTTCCACTGGGATAAGGGTGTGAATGCATTTAGCAGTTGTCACTGAGAGCCAGCTCACTCAGGTTAGGCTAATAGAACCCAAATTAAAACAGCGCCAGTATAAAAAAGAGCAGAATATTGTGTTCAGAACTCACACAAAAAAGTGCTTTTGTGAGGGATGTGTCACAGTAGGAAGTTTTTTTTGAACAATTTCTGTAATAAATGGGCAATCCTGCAATATAACCCAAGATAATGCGCTATCTATCTAATGCAGATTAGCTATGAGATGTCCTTTTTAATGGGGCTTGGGTTACTATCTACCTTCTTTCATTCTATGTTTTACTGGGACCTATTCCTGCTCCCATCTCTTATGGAACAGCAATGGCCCAGTGGCGATGTGGTTGGTTTTGTTACAAGCAGCAGTGGCTCTATCTAAAGATGGAAAACAATTACCAGCATGTCATAATCTTTTCACTAATATTACATTTGAAAGATTTAAACGATACAATCTATCAGAAGATCACACCATTTACTCGACTTAAAAATTGATCTAATTGAAAGGATTCTAAAGACTCACAGTATGTTGCCATCTTAAATAGTGTGTGGGTGGTTTTACTCACAGGTATATTTGGCTTAGTTTCCGGAAATTTATGCTGGCAATGCCCCCTCTTAATATTCACTGGGAGGGTGGTGGAGGAAGGTGCTAGGAAGGGGTTACGAAATATGATATTTTTGCAGTGCAACAGGAGTTCTTTCAGGATTAAAAGAACAAAGTTATTTTCAAGTTGTGTGAGTTGGCAGTCTTAGGCCAGTTCCTTTTATATATTGTTCAAAAAAATCTTAAGTCATCTGCTACCAGGAGATGAGTCCTGTTTTGTCTAGCTATACTTTGGCCCTGACCCACTGTTATGTCGGTTGCTATGGAGGGAAACATTTCGAGTGCCAGATTAAGAAAGAAACTGAAGTGAAATGGATAGAAATATGATCCATGTTTAAGGGTGTGAATCATTGCACCACTTCAAGATGGGGCTGGATGTATTGAATTCACTCTTCCCACCCCCCCCCATTACAAAAAAAGTATTGACTGACAGCTTCCAGTGCCTTTCCAGCGGAGTTCAGGTTTCAGACCTCTATAAGCACTGTTTACAGATCAATCAAAAAAAGCAGCTGTACATGCAAAGCAGGTTTTGTATCGGAATGTCTGCTTGCCTGCCTGCCCGTCTGCCTCAGGCATTGCCAAGTGTTGGCTGTTAGAGTGGTTGTGTTTTGCTCATTGCATCTCAGACAGGCTGGCGATATGGATAGCCTGTCACCATGAATGCACTGCACTTAGTTTGACCCAGTGAGGACTGAAGAATTAAGAAGAAGAAAAAGCTGCCATTAGATAGAACTTGTAGTTTCAGATTTAAGAAGCAGTACAAAGGGGTGGAAATGTTATTCGATTCAGACTTAATTCTGAATTAAAAACACAGCAAGAAGCCAATTCAAGTCATGGTTTTGTATAATCCATAACACAGTACATGACCTGCTAAAGTATTAAACAGTCTTCTTACTGACACTGCCATTAAAGGTTCAGAAGTAATAGTTTGGATGTTGCACAAAAACAGACTATTGTACTGTATAAGTACTGTAATGATGTTTAAACTAAGACGAATGTTGTGAATTAGCCTATTAAGCAATTGCACCATATGATTCTGACTAATTCCCTGCCATATGGTTCGCAGTCTAGACATGTTATTGGAAATCTCGCGGTTACTTTCTTATTCTGGGAGTAAATTTCTCTAAATTACTATTTTCTCGCAGAAGGAACTTCAATGTTAATGACATCATTTGGGAAGTATTCAAAATGTTCAACGTTGCATGAGCTTGCAGGCGTTATTAAAGATCTTTTTGTTCAGCCTTGAATTGTACTACCTGACCCCCAGAGACTGCTAACTCTTATGACGTAGTAGCCTTATTGCATCTAGATTTAAACCAAGTATTTCCAGAATGACGTTAACTGACATTTCAAGTTATACCAATGGCATCACATGTTGGATGCAATCAATGAAAGTTTGTTTGGATGTGATACTGTGTAAGAACCTTCATAAATAGATGTAGATTTTGAAGAAATTTCAAAGATGCATGTGTAAATATATAATATGTATATATAAATATAATATAGCAAGAATAAAGGCCACAGTTTATATTCCTGTTTTATCACCTGACAAAGTAAGGAAATTTTATTTTGGGGAGAAAATGGAAATGAAATAACAAAAACACAAAGGGCAATATGGTAAACAACATGTGATGTCAACATTAGACCACCAATACAGCAAGTCAATAGGGTGCTACTGTACCAGTCAGTTAAACGTAGACTTCCTGTATTAGTAATAAAACAAATGCTGATGTGGTGTGAAACTGCAATACACTGAGCAAGAAGCTGGTGTGTTTGATCTTTTGGCCTGTGCTGAGTTATCTGATCTGAGCCAGGTTAGCACAGGATGCAACTGGCCACAGTTAGGGAAGGGTGGAGACGGAAATAGTCTGGTGTTTCATTTCCTAATTGCTATTGAGTTTTGTTGAAAGTTGTGTTGTTTGGAGTTTGAGTTAGGATGGGTTCAGGCTTGGCCTTGATACCTTGCGTAGACAGATAACCTTTCATCCAGGGCGAGAAATCGGGCTTGCTACTGCCTGTTTTATGGGTGCTTCAAATGTTCTTAAAGTCCGTACTGGCATCTGCAATGCATGCGTACATTGTTGGGGCGAGTCATGCTAGATGGTGCAGCTGCTGATTTGACGCCAACCTGACCACTTTGAAGGTCAACACTCCAGCCAACATGCCCTCTTAACTTTACACAGCTGAACACTCAGCAGAAAGGACCTCCCCATCAGCGCTTTAAAAAAATTCTTTCATAAGATGTTGGCATCACTGACAAAGCCAGCATTTGTTTCCCACCCCTAATTGCCCTTGAGAAGTTCTTGAACTACTGTAGTCCATCTGGTGCAGGTACATCAACTGCGCTGCTAGGAACTGAGTTCCAGGGTTATGTGTGTGTGTGTGTGAGACTTGGAGGATAACTGCTGCCCTTGTCCTTTAAGGTGCTAGAGGTTATGGGTTTGGAAAGTGCTATCGAAGGAGTCTTGGTGAGTTACTGCAGTGCATGTTGTATATAGGACACACTGTTGCCACTGCATCGGTGGTGGAGGGAGTGAATGTTAAAGTTGGTGGCTGGGGTGCCAGTTAAGCGGGTTGCTTTGTCCTGAATGGTGTTGAGCTTCTTGAGTGTTGTTGGAGCAGCACTCATTCAATGGAGAGTATTCCATCACACTTCTGACTTGTGCCTTGTAGATGGTGGACAGTTTTTGGGGAGTCAGAAGGTGAGTTACTTGTGCAGAATTGCCAGCCTCTAACCCGCTCTGGTAGCCACAGTATTTATATGGCTGCTCCAGTTCAGTTTATAGTCCATGGTAACCCCCGGATAGTGGAAGATTCAGTGGTGGTAAGCCCACTAATCGTCGAGGGGACATGATTAGGTTCTCTCTTGTTGGAGATGGTCATTACCTGGCATTTGTGTGGTGTGGAAGTTACTTGCCACTTATCAGCCCAAGTCTGAATGTTGTCCAGGTCTTGTTGCTTCAGGACATGGACTGCTTCAGTATCTGAGGATTTGTGAATGGTGCTGAACATTGTGCAATGATCAGTGAACATTCCCACTTTTTGACCTTATATTGGAGGGAAGGTTATTAATAAAGCAGCTGAAGATGGTTGGGCTGAGGACACTCCCCTGAGGAGACCATGCAGCGACGTCCTGGGACTGAGATGATTGGCTGCCAACAACAGACAAGATACCACTGTGTCTGCTGGATCTGTCTTGTCAGTGGCATAGGACATACCTGTGGACAGGGATGGTGTGTCTGGGACATTGGCTGTAAGGTATGATTCTGAGTTTGACTATATCAAGCTGTTTCTTGACTAGTCTGTGGGACAGCTCCCCCAATCTTGGCACCAGCCCCCAGAGGATATTTGAAACCAAATTTATACAGTAAGGTAAATCATGCCATATTGCAGTTGAAAGTCAAATAATCATACTTGTGTATTACCTTAGTGCCTGACTTCCATTTGCCTTCGCTTGCCCTATTGCTCCTATGTTGTGCCATCTCAGGCTGTAACAGGGCTTTTGGACGCCTGCTGACTTTCAGTGGAGAAGATTTCAGACGGCCTTGGAGGACAAACTTGAGCAGCACTGGGCCTAGAAGGCCCAGCTGCAGACTGCACCATCTCAGGCAGGCAAGTGCAAGGATGCTAATGGAATGGCAGTGCTGCAAGCATGAATGCTGCCTTCTTGAGGGAAGAGAGCAGATTTGTGCTCCATGGAGCTATGCCATTTCCCCTCGGTCTCCGTCTCAGCAATCCTGTTAATCTGTTGGAGGACAGATTGTTGGATTGCTATGACATCTGCAAGCCCCTTTGCACACTGTAATCCAAAGACATGATAAGAGCTGTCTGTACTTTCATGGCAGCAAGCTGACCTTGCATGACAGCAGTCTGAGCTTACAGTGCAGCACTCAGATGCGGCGTGGCTGCTGCTTGTGCTGCATTGGTAACTGGCATCGACCAGCGTACACTGCACTGTTGGGCCCTCACTTGTGCAAATGGAGTTTGGCCGTTCCATGCTGGAAAGCTTGGGCTCCTAGTTCTGTGCAAAGCCCTTGACATTGACCACAGGCTTTCAAGCACCAAGCATTTTGCTTTGCATACTCAATGACATTCTTCTGTAAGCTGCAGCATCAAAGTGCTCATCTGAATCCTCTGCAAATTAACCTGTATGCGGTTTTAACCGCTGACAAGCTGACACCTGAACTACCTTTGTCTCCGATCCTGGTTGTCGCCCACTCGTGCCCAATGTTTTACCACATGCAGATCCGGCCTCTAATTTATCCTATCTGATATGTGCAATGTAGGTATCTAAGCTGTTGAGCTGGCCTACACTGGAAACAATCTTGATCACGGGTCATGATCCATGCACCTGTTTTTGGGGGTTATCCAATTGAGTCCGCAATTGAGGAGGGGAGAAAATTCAGTTAAAGTTCCTTAATGGCATTTCACAGGATGGTCACAAAATGTACAATAATAAAGCAAAGTTGATATTAACAGGAATCAATTAAGAACTATTAGGAAGCCATTATGATTTCACTGAGAAAAGTCAGCAACACAAAATCCTATACTGCATTAGGGAATCCTATACACCATCCTTTAGGGAAGGAAATCTGCTGTCCATACGTGGTCTGATCTGGCCTACCTGTAACTCCAGGCCCACAGCACTGTGGTTGATTCTTAAATGCCCTCTGAAATGGCTTAGCAAGCCACTCAGTTGTATCAAACTGCTAAAAAGTCTAAAAGGAATGGAACCGGACGGACCATCCAAACGATTAAACAACTCGTTGGAGTAGGAGGCTCCACAAATATCCCCACCATCAGTTATGGGGGAGCCCAACAGATCAATGCAAAAGATAAAGCTGAAGCATTTGCAACAATCTTTAGCCAGAAATGCAGAGTGGATGATCCATCTGGGCCTCCTCCAGAGGTCCCCAGCATCACAAATGTCAGTCTTCAGCCAATTCGATTTACTCCATGTGATATGAAGAAACAGTTGAAGGCACTGGATACTGCAAAGGCTGTGGATCCTGACGATATTCCAGCAATAGCACTGAAGTCTTGTGCTCCAGAACTTGCCGCCCTCCTAGCCAAGCTGTTCCAGTACAGCTACAACACTGGCATCTACCCGGTTATTTGAAAAATTGCCCAGGTATGTCCTGTACATAAAAGGAGGCCAAATCCAACCTGGCCAATTTTTGCCTCATCAGTCTACTGTCAAACATCAGTAAAGTGATGGAAGGGGTCGTCATCAATGCTGTCAAGCAGCACTTTCTTAGCAATAACCTGCTCAGTGATGCTTAGTTTGGGTTCCGCTTGGGCCGTTTGGCTCCTGACCTCATTACTGCCTTGGTTCAAACATGGACAAAAGAGCTGAAGTGGTGAGGTGAGAGTGACTGCCCTTGACATTAAGGCAACATTTGACTGAGTATGGCATCAAGGAGCCCTAGCAAAACTGGAATCAATGGGAATCGGTGGGGGCCGGGGCGGGGGGGGGACTTTCCACTAGTTAGAGCCATACCAGCACAAAAGAAGATGATTGTGGTTGTTGGAGGTCAATCATCTCAGTTCCAGGACATCACTGCAGGAGTTCCTCAGGTTAGCGTCCTAGGCCCAGCCATCTTCAGCTGCTTCATCAATGATCTTCCTTCCATCATAAGGTCAGAAGTGGGGATGTTCGCTGAAGATTGCACAAAGTTCAGTATCATCACAACTCAGATGCTGAAGCAGCCCATGTCCAAATGCAGCAAGGCCTGGACAATATCCAGGCTGGAGCAGACAAGTGGCAAGTAACATTCGTGCCACACAAGTGCCAGGCAATGACCATCTTCAATAAGAGAGAATCTAACCATCACCCCATGACATTCAATGGCATTACCATTGCTGAATCCCCCACTATCAACTTCCTGGAGTTACCATTGACCAGAAGCTGAACTGGACTGGCCATATAAATACTGTGGCTACAAGAGCAGGTCAGAGGCTAGGAATCCTGTATGAGTAACTCACTTCCTGACTGCCCAAAGCCTGTCCACCACCCACAAAGCACGAGTTCAGGAGTGTGATGGAATACTCCCCACTTGCCTGGATCAGTGCAGCTACAACACCCAAGAAGCTTGACACCATCCAGGACAAAGCCCACTTGATTGACACCCCATCCACAAACATTCACTCCCTCCACCACCGATGCACAATGGCAACAATGTGTACCATCTACAAGATGCACTGCAGGAATTCACCAAGGCTCCTTAGACAGCACCTTCCAAACCCACAACCGCTACCATCTAGAAGGAAAAGGGCACCAGGCAGATTGGAACACCACCACCTGGAAGTTCCCCTCCAAGCCACTCAACATCCTGGCTTGGAAATATATCACCATTCCTTCACTGTCGCTGGGTCAAAATCCTTGAACTCCCTTCCTAACAGCACTGTGGGTGTTCTTACACATGGGCTGCAGCATTTCAAGAAGGCAGCTCACCACCATCTTCTCAAGGGCAGTTTGGAATGGACGGTAAATGCTGGCTTAGCCTGCGACACCCACATCCCATGAATGAATTTAAATAAAATTCCCATTGATACTTTGTGGTTACACTATCAAAGGGAGATGGTGGCATAGTGGTAATGTCAGTGGACTAGTAATCCAGAGGCCCAAGCTTATGCCTTGGGGACATGGGTTCAAATCCCACCATAACAGCTGGTGGAGTTTAAATTTCATTGGTAAATCTGGAATACAAAGCTAGCATCATTCATTGTGACCATGACAGCTATCATTGATTGTTGTAAAAACCCATCTGATTTACAGATGTCTTTTCGGGAAGGAAACCTTGATGTGGCCTACATGTGACTCCAGGCGATGTGGTTGCCTCTTAATTACCCACTGAAATGGCAATTAGGGATTGGCAACAAATGCTGGCTTTGCCCATATCCCAAGAGAGAATAAGAAAAATCACTCCTCAAAGCGCAAAAAATTTACAAGAAAAGAGATGTTTGTATATACATAATATTTTCAAGTTGCACAAAAGTAAGTAAAGGATCTTGGAAATTCAGCAAAACCGGCCTTAGCCTCATTATTTTGAATGACTTCTGATCTTGACTGTGGTCTTTGTGTATAATGGGTATGTCAGTTGGCATTTATCCATTGAGAGCACTTTAAAGTAGTCACTGCTCACAGGACAGTCTGTCCCCAGCTGTATACAGATAAGCTATTGAGTAATTTTCTTCCCCCTTTCTAGGCCCTTTCTGCCACATTAACTGCAGAGCACACTGTTCTTAGTGATTGGATTTTGAAATGAGAAAGAAAGGAGTAATTTTCCTGGAAAGTGGATTCTGTGAATAATGGGTCCGTGCAATTCGCAGAATTTCTGCTTTCTGAACTACATGGCTCTCTTTATTGATTAAAGTAATAATGCAATCCACTATTTTTCAAATTAAATAACATCCACTCTGCTGCTAACATGTATGATAGGTTGTCTGAAGTTTATGATAGAGATTATCACTTAAACCTACAACAAAAAATGTGGAAGCATTTGCTCGGTTGCATAAATACCTATTAAAAACATATCACACCATCATTGCTTCATCCTGACTAAGCTTCTCCAAGCTTTTCACACAGGAGATGCAACTGTAAAAGTATCTCCACTACCTGATTCCTTGTGGCATTATAAACGGGTAGGCAGGGATCCAGTACATGGTTGTGTTATTTAGCCACTAACCTAATGCCTTTGCTCAAATATTACATGTGAAACTATAGGTGATTGCAGCTACTTGTAAGTATTCTGAGGCCAATTAAAGGTCAATAAATTACTTGTAAATTTTGCAAGGTAAAAAAAAGTAATAATGAAATGCATGGCTTTCTTTCTCTCTTCCTGAAAACTTTTGTACCTATCCTTCCACTACTGTGACTGCAGTATGAATGATCTACACTATGCACTGCATTACTTGCCAAGGCTAATTTGAAAGCGCATACACACACGTGCACACACACACACACACACCCCCCAGCACTCCGTAATCTCTACCACCAAGAAACCAAGAAGTATGAGAGTAGCAATATTCTTGGAGCATCATCACCCCTAAGTCCCTTCATGGTCATACAACTATGCTCATTTGGACCTACATAACAGTCCTTTCAGAATCACTGGGGTTTCTTGCCTAACACCTTTTGTGGAGAAACAGTCACCAAAGGGACTGTGGCAGTTCAAAGAAAGGACCCACTACCAGCTCCTCAGGGCAACACGGGATGGACAGTAAATGCATTACCACAATACCCATGTTCCAAGAACAAAAAAAAACTTCCCTTTGGCTCACCGAATGAATGCTGACAAAATAACAGTGAGAAATAATGGAATTCAAAAATATTGAATAAATAAATGTAGGATTTCCAGTGCAGCCCAAAGGGCGGTCAGATTATATAGTGGGCAAAGTATATACTTAAGGCTTTGAGGTGCAGCTTTTTCCATTAAGCAAAACCACTGAGTTATTCATTCCTCTTGTGGAATGCACTTGTCAAAAAAAGTGACTATGCATGGTGGGCTTTTAATTAGGGTGGAATGTGCTTTGGATACTCAGAACTCATGATTAGAGGGCATTGTTTTAAATTGATTTTTTTAATTAAATTGCCATTGGAATATTATCTACAACTAATACTCACTTTATGATTCAGCAAACAAGTGTCTGTTTTCTGTGAGTTTTCAGATCCTAGAAGCAGCTAAAATTCTATAAACTGGACATTTTACCGTGCTGTGGGATAGATTTCAAACAGACCTAGCAACTCAAGACTGGGCAGACATGAGGTGCTGTGGGCCATCAGCAGCAGCAGAGTCGTACTCAACCACAATGCGTAACCTTATAACCCAGCATATTCCCCATTCTACCATTACCACCAAGCCAGGAGATAACCTTGGTTCAATGAAGAGTGCAGGAGGACATGCCAGGAGCAGCACCAGGCATACCTAAAAATGAGGTGTCAACCTGGTGAAGCTACAATACAGCACTACTTACATGCCAGATAGCATAAGCAGCAAGTGATAGACAGAGCCAAGCGATTCCACAACCAACAGATCAGATCTGAGCTCTGCAGTCCTGCCACATGCACTCGTGAATGGTGTTGAACAATTAAACAACTCACTGGAGGAGGAGGCTCCACAAATATCCCCATCCTCAATGATGGGGAGCTCAACACATCAGTGCAAAAGATAAGGCTTGAACATTTGCAACAGTCTTCAGCCAGATGAGCTTCATCCATCTTGGCCTCCTCCAGAGGTCCCCAGCAACATAGATGCCAGTCTTCAGCCAATTCGATTCACCATCTGATATCAAGAAATGTCTAAAGGCACTGGGTACTGCAAATGCCATGGACCCTGACAATATTTCCAGCAATAGTACTGAAGACTGGTGCTCTGGAACTTGCCACGCCTAGCCAAGCTGCTCCAGTACAGCTACAACACTGGTATCTACCCGGCAATGTGGAAAATTGCCCAGATATGTCTTGTGCAAAGTCCAGCCAATTACCACCCATCAATCAACTCTTGATCATCAGTAAAGATCAGCTCTTCAGTGGAGGAGGCGTCCTCTTGGCTGGAGGTGAGAACATGGATGGAATTTAGGGAATGGCTGGCTGAGGGCGTCGGTCACTTGGCAGAGCTCCCTGTGAACCAAAGTAGAGATAGTTAGTGCATGGCAGCAGAGTCAAAAGCCGGAGAGAGAGCACTCACATTTGCATTAAGAGAGGGATGATGTGGTGCAAAATCCTCAGGAGGGTGTTCGCCACTGACCTCACCATCACCGTAGGCACAGCCCAGGTCCTCACCAGTCAGCGCGATGGCACGCTCCTCAAAGTGAGCGAGGGGCCTAATGTGGGCCACTCCACCTCCGGTCAGGGACCTCTTCCTGCTGCTGTAAGCAGGCTTCTCCTGCATGAAAATAGATGGAGAGTGTGTGAGCAGGACACATGGCACTGCATGGAATGTTTGTGTGGTGAGCAGAGCCAAGGATGGGATGAGGATGCAAGTTTGAGAGGGTATGAGCCTGATAGAGATGTGAGGGTGTGTGTGGGAGTTAGTGGTGTTGCCCCTTGAGGTGTGAGATCCCTGTGGATGTGTGATGGGTTTGTGAGTGTGAGAGTTGAGTGATGAGAAGAGTGAATTACCTTGGCAGAACGGATGAAACCATTCATCCTGTAGCAGCAGTGGGTGGTTGCCCTCTTTTGCAGGGCATTGGCACTGACCACTGCTGCCACTGCCTCCCAAGCAGGATTAGTGAGATTGCTGCCCATCCTGCGGCCAGAGCTGGGGTAGAGGCCATCATGGCGAGCTTCCACTGCGTCCTAAAGGCGTTGAAGGGACGCATCATTGAACCTGTAGTCCTTTTGCCTTTCAGGGCCATCCTGTCGTCTTTACAGCAGCTTTGGGTTGGAAGCACAGAGAGACATGCGTGCGGCTGGAGTTTAAATTGGCGCTTGGCGTGATGAAGTGGCAAGTTGATGTCATGGTGGGAAAATGAGAGCCTGCCCACTATGGAAACAGCATGTTTCCTGGGAATGCATAATTAATACAGTGGGTTTGGGACGATACGGCGTGAAAAGCCGCCATTGCAGCTTGCAGATAAAACGTTGTTTTACCTGCCCGCTACCACACTTAGTGCAAATCTGGGACAATTCCGCCTGATGTAATAAATTTAAGTTCTTGGTGTATTGGAACATAGAAATAGGAGTGAGCCTTTCTGCCTCGAGCCTGTTTCGCCAATTAATTACATCATGGCTGATCTGTACCTTAACTTCATCTACCCATCTCGGTTCCCTTGCTTAACATTGTTTCTAAGGGGTGAATACTGCTGGCATACTTATTTATATACTGTTTCCTTTTATCCATTTTAGTTCTGTTCTATGGTTCAAAGGTATTTTCTGCATCTTTGGATCTTTGCAGTCTGCCGTTGTTTCATTTGAATGTTTAGAATTGTTTCACTATTGCACTGAATTGTGAAAAATCTGCAAAGATATTTTGGTATCCTAGCAGCACTTTAAAAATTGAGTGTTTTTGACAATTTTGAATATTCTAAGTATAGATAAAAAAGATGATACTGATGCTTTAAAATTTTACTAGTGACAAGCAAAGATGGAACTTTTTAAGTTTTGTACACTGTTCACGTACTACAGGAGAATGTCATCCTGCATAAGCATCAGTGACCGGCTATACCAGACAATTTAAGTTTTATAAACAAGTATTCTGAAAAATATTAAAATGTTTAGCTAGGTATTTGAATATATGTGGATGTGATATTCTAAGTATTTTCAGTGCCCTGTTACCGGAAATAAACGAGCCCTGACTCAAGTCAGATAATATGTTTAGCATACCAATTAATAAACTAATTATGACATTGTTTTAACAATGTCAATAGATGCTTCTAGAACAGAATCTGAACCACTGCATCACATAGATGCGTAGGTCTCTTAAGGGCAACAACTTGATGATAAGACAGTAATTTTGGTGGGGAGGAAAAGAACACATAATGACCATGCATAGAAGACCTATAATACAAGTTCTAGTTGTTGGAAGTTATCATTTCCTGAAAATTAAGGCCAATTTTGTGCCCAGTGATTTCAATTATTAGCTTTTAAATGAAACATCTGTGGTATTAGGTGATAGAAAATGATAAAGTTCAAATAGTAATTGGTTGCTGATTTGAATTTCAGACCAATACATCTTAATAACAAACACTTTCTGCTTTGTTATCAGTTTAGTGACATAATTTTCTTCTCCAATTTTCTCCTTTCCAGCAGACGGGAAAACTCCCTACGGTCCAGTTTTTTGTGTTTGCTGGTCACCCTCCAGTGTCCCATCGAATTATCAGTCGTGCACATGTGAGTCTTGTCAGTGAGTGTTGGCAAGCTATCAGGAAGTAGGGACTATCACAGCTGAGTCCAAGCCTGTTGTCAGCTGATGTCAACAATTTAAGCTGCTTTATAGCAATCAGGGGCCTAGGCCTATTTTCCCTTTCCTAATGCAAAGTCACCAATGCAAGTTGTAGCTGTTTCAGCTAAGGTCACAGAATCAGTAAGGAGTAGGGATCTACTCCTTAGTAGGGATGTAAATCTTCCTGATCCTCATGGATCAGAGGTGGAGACTGACATAATTTTTAAAATTAACATCCCTCACTAAATTGAACAGGAGTGAAGTTAAGACAAACCAAGTCAGAGGGCTAAAGTGATGCAAAGGATTAGTTTTAAAAGCCCATAGTTTGTAGGAGAGAGGTAAAGGGTTCTGTAATTTTGTGTACTGGGAAATAATGAGTCAGAGTATGGAAAGCTGTCATGAGTATCTCAACACAGGAAAGATACTGCACCTTTTATTGAGTTATTGTGTTCATGATCATATTGTAAAATAATTCTTGTAACTATATTAACATTGTAAGAATAGTTCACTCTGATTAACATTAAAACTTTTGGAATAATTGGAAAGGAACTGCAAGGCTGCATTCTCACGGCGTTAAACCCTCTTTCTGATATAACACACGTGAGTGTTGGCACCCTCACTAAAATAGAAATAATATTAAACACCTTTAGGGGAGGGTTCCCCCGTGCACTGTATATAACAAGATCATAAATATCTTTATGAGGAATGAACTTCTAATTTCACCAAACCTAGTGCCCAAAGGAAATCTCCCTGCTTAATGTCTTTCTCAATTGAACATGTCTTGGTATCATCCTCAAAGATCATGTTACAGGGAATAATTTGGGGGGTGGAGCTTCTGCACATGCAGACTCAGTTCCCTAGAGTTTAATTTGTAAAATTGCGATCAGTGACAATATGACAAGAATGCTGGTAACAGACCTGTTAGTGAAAGAGCAGTATTGTGATATAAACAGATGAGTTATACAAGATCACATTACTGCTCTAGGATATTATAATGTTAATTTACACAATTCTACTCCATTGCTCTTACATATTACAGAACTAATGATAATTTAACCTAAGTCCTTATGACTTGTTACGCATCCTACTTTTGTCACTCTTGCATTTGAGTTTGAAGATTGGGGGCTGGATTTTGCCGCCGGGATTGGTTCGGAATGGAGGAGGATGACAAAAAAAAAATGACGCCGTGTCATGTGTGAGAACATCCTGCCTCTGTTCCCAATCCTGAAGATTTTCGCAAGGGGTGAGGGTGGGAAAGTGGTCATCCACATCATTAATTAAGTGTATTTAGGTAATTAAGCAGCTCTCTAAGAGCTCACCTTCTAAGGTTTCAAAATTTTTGTGGGGCCGGGCGGCCGTGAGGAGCTGTGTAAAGCTGAACAGCTCCAGCCTCCCCAGAACAGGACTGGCAGTGTATAAAAAGTTTTATTTGATTGAAAAAAAGTGTAAGTTTTGAAGACGATCTATCCCACAGAAATGAAATTTTAATAATAACATTCCTGTACCCTACCCCGGGTTCCACCTCTCCTTCTGGCCTGGCCAATTTAAACATTCAAATGTTTTCATTTTTTTAAAACCATGCAGAGATGGCAGCCACAGCGATGACTGCCGAGTCGGACGAGAACATGACCTGCTTCCCTCGTGTCCTGCCTCCATTCCTGCACTTCCCTGCTGCCCCCAGCCACTCCTCATTCCCAACCCCTAACCAATTAACCCCTTGCTTCCACTAAATTCGAAAGCTTTGTCTGCTTCTCATCGGGGGTGGATTCGTGCCCCAGTGACAAACCTGCTCCCGCATCCTGCCTTCTCAGCCAAAATCCGGCCCTGGGAGTTCATGCCCCACTCCAGAGATTAAGCACATAATCGCTCCTGACATTTCAGTCCTGTGAGAGCGCTACACTGTTAGAGGAACTGTGTTTCAGATGAAATGTTAAAACCAAGGCCCATCTGCCCTCTGGGTGATGCAGAAGATCCAATGGCACTATTTCTAAAATGAGCAGTAGAATTTTTATCATATCCTGGCCACCATTGATTTTGATGACAAAGAAGTCCATGAGCTCCTCGCCCTTATTTTTGGACTAATATGGAAAGACAGTATATTACAAATTCATGATTTTGTGAAGTGTAGATGGGCAGCGAGATCTTGTTGTCCATGTACATTGCTATGGTAGTAAGTTGCTATGGTAGTTCAAAAAGCACACGGGTTCCTTTACTTTATGAATTGAAGAATGGAATATGAAAGCAGAGAGGTCATTGTGGAATTTTATAAATCACTGGTTGGGCTTCAGCTGGAGTGTTGTGGATAATTCTGGACACCACACTTGAAAAGATGTAAAGACCTTAGAAAGGGTACAGAGAATATTCACCAGGATGTTAACAGGGATTTCAATTCTGGGGAGAGGCTGGAAAAGTTAGGAATGTTCTCTTTGGAACAGGTATGGTTTAAGAGGTGACCTAATAGAGGTTCTCAAGGTGAGGTTTTGATAGAGTAGCAAAGAACTAGTCCCTCTGGCAAGTGGATCAATAACTAGAGGACATAGATTAGAAACAATTGGAAAAAGCAGCTAGAAGGGATTTAGAGATGAAGAAACATTTTTTCGTGCAGAGTTGTCAGAGCCTGGAACACGCTACCTGAAGAGGTGGTTGAAGCTATAATTTTAAAGGAGTTGGACAGGTATTTGAGGATTGTTACGGACAAAAAGTGGGAATGTGAAACTAAGAACAACTGCTATTCAAAGAACCAGCACAGGCTAATGGGCCAAATGGCATCCTATGCTGTAAGTTTCTATGGTTCTAAAATACTTCAATGGCTTTGAAGCACATTGTGACACCGTGAGGTCATGAAAGACAGCATATAAATGCAATTTATTTATTCCTTCTTTCATAATAAGGAGTTGTTATTCTGTTTGGTCAAAAGGTATATTATCACAAATATGATTGAAATCTCTGGCTTTATTGAAGGGCCCTTTTAAAATGCTTTGTAGCTAACAGTTTTAACAGATACCAAGTGTTTTCCAAAGGGATTTTACTCTAGTGTATTGAAGGCATTACAATTTTTTGGGCAGCTTTGAACTGCAACCAGAATAGCCCCAAGAAAATTGAATACTGCCTTATTCAATTTGTTTTAAATACCCATGTTTTCTGTGGAAAGAATGAGATCTTAAAAGTGGGTGTTGTCATGTAGATTTAACACCTGATAGGTTTTAACAGGCAGAACTAGTTGTAAGCCAGTAACGTGCATACTAAAGAGCAGGAAAAAAGAAGGCTCCCCAAATGTATGGAGCTTCATTTTCATACTTACAGGTTTCTTTCTGTTTAGCTTGGCACACTCGGTCAGAGATATGAGCTGTAGAATAGTTTTGTTTTTCCATATCTGCCCCAATTATTGCACCATTCCTCCATTTTTTTTTGCTTTAGTAGAGATTCTGCACTATTGCTTACAATATCAGTAGGCCATAATACATAATTCATGGCATTTTGTTTCACCACAAGGCTTTTGTATACGCAACCACAACGAATAAAAGGGTCTGGCTCCAGCTGGAAACTTGGCACAGTCTTCAATCACAAGTCTTCCCTCCCAATCTGCACTGTACAGCTATTGAATACCTTTTTTTTGGAAGGAGAGGAAAGCTAGAAACAGAACACTCCATTAAAGAACTGGCATTCACTTTGTAGGCATTCACAGGCTGTATTGAAAACAGTAATATCACCCTGCACTTAGTCTCTTCATACTTCAAACGTATTCATATGCTTAAAAGGCATACAGGTTACAGATTGCAAATAATTGAGGTTATTTATGTTTTGGTCTGCACTGTTTTTAATTTAAATTTAAAACAAGGATCCCTTTATAGTTTCTGACATAAGAATCATTTTTAGTATTTTCTGTGGGTGTGACCCACCAAGAAAATATTTAGACCCCTTTGAATCTTCCTTTAGTAAAGCTAGATTTGTACTAGACAGCATGCTCTGTACTATGATTATCAAGAGAAATTAGATTTCTGGTCACTTATTTTATGCCTGTAAAATGAAGGTTTGGTCTCCAAACTTTGCATTGATGTGGATCAGAAATACCATGTTGACAGGTGACTTAACCAGGGTGCCCACCTGAAACAGTTGTCAGGCTCCTTAAACAAACAGTTCTGGGCCTGACGCCAGGTGTGGGACCCTGAGTGTGAAATTAAGATTACAGTGGGTGGAGCTAGTGGTGACTAGTTGTACCAAGTCATGAGCAGCCTAATCAGTAATCCTTAAAGAGACCACTGGAGTTCACTTAAAAAGACTGAAGAAATTTTCAGGTTTTTTTTTGTGTGGATCCTGAAGAAATAAGAGTGCTTCTCCTGGGCTCTCAAAAAAAGCTTCAACCTATTGCCAGCATGTTCCATATCCCTTCCAAGATCTCCAAACCCCCATCCTGGCTGGTCTCTGCTAAAAGACAGCTGATTACTTGCCATACCTGAAGATCCAGCTGTGGCGAGGTACCCATTTGGCACCCCTAGGCCACTGACAGCACTTAAATGCTTCTGTCCTCGGACCAATGTGTAAGAATGGTCAGTCTGTCAATTTTGAGCCTGCTTTGGGCACAAGTCAAATTGTCGCCCCCAGTTATTTCCCTACTTTACTGTATGGATCTTGTCTCTATTGAAACAAAATTACACATTGCTAAAGATTACTTGGAGAAACAATATTTTCAAAGAGCTGGTGCACATTTGTGTTCTGGGAAAGTTCACATTTTATGGTTGCAATCAGTTTATTGTTTCACTGTGGGGTTGCTGATCCTTTTTGTCTGCTGGTTGTCTGGACAGGTTTCCCAGTAAAAAATGGTCCCAGGTGTAATCTGGCATATTTGATTGCAATAATGTAATAAAAGATACAATTCTGTGATTGAGTTTCATATACACTGTAATTGCTTAATGCATCCAACGGCATTCCTTTACATGGTACTGTTACGCACGTGTTAACCCGTTACTTTTAAGCAGTATGAACTGATTTAAAATAATCACAGATAGGAATGTGGTGCAAGCGAATTCAGCGTTTTCCTGTGAAGTCTGCTCATCGGAGTTTCTACCCTAACAAGTTAAATACTATAATTCTTTCTACCATGGTTCATTCTTGCTGAGAAATCTGTCCTTAATCATGTTGCCAGACTGGCAAATACAGGGGGAAATGCCATCACCCACAATGAAAAAAAACCATATCACATGGCGAATGTTTCTATGTTCTAGCTGTACATTAGGCAGGAGATTCTATTTTGGATATATAATAACAGACAACGCATCCTGAATATAATTCATTGTGTTCAGAACTGGTTCATTGTGATGGGGCACCGTATAAAGTGCAATTAACAATTTAAAGTTTTTTTTAAAAAATACTGGTTTGTTCCTCTTTGTTATTGGAGGATTTATTGGCTGGTTTCAAGATAACCGCCTGCATTAAGTTCTATTTCGAATGTGAGACACTACGGGCCCAAAACTCCTTGAATGCACCATCTCCATATAAATGCACCCACTTGGGACCAATAGTGTTGACCCTGACATAGTGTACAGAGCCAGGGAGAATTCAATTTGTGGCAGGTAGGCATTCGCCCCACTATGGACTATCTTGGGTGCCTACCTGCCAAATGATGTCACTTCCTGCAGCATGGTGTACCTATTCCAGGTGGCTATACTCCCATCCCCTGAGAGAGAATGTAAAACTGCTACAAACAGGTGTATCTCAGAAGCACCATGAACTTTTGGCCACCATGCTTTTTGCAACCCAGTTGCGGAATAATTTCTGTTTTACTAGCAAAGTTGCAATATTACAAATTAGAGCATTACCACAACTGAGGGACAAGATCTTCCTCTTACAAAATATTCATTACACAATGTGCAAGTGGTCTTAAAACCACAACGTCATGTTTAGGCTTCCTTATGTTTTAAAATATTGTACTGCAGTAATAAGATTGGTCCAGCTAGCGTAGTACTAACAACTTTTTTCTGTTTTTCTTTCATGTACCATCAAATTTACCTGCATTGCATACTTTCAGGTAAGTTTCTTCATAGTTTTTTATTCAAGTGGAAAACATTAACCCAACAAAAACTGCTGCTTAATTATATATCAACAAATGACAGCAAGCAGAAGGAAAGCTGTACTGCACACTATTACTGTAGTAACCTTTGTAAGCAGCACACGTCCCTGTGTAATTAAAAATCCTATTCATTTCTAAAGTAACATGAAAACATTTTGGAAATGGCGAATTCTATTTTGTTGTTAATATAGTCAAGATACATTTCCTTTTGTGTGTACTTTACAGTCCAGAGAAACAGCAAAACCAAATTATTTTCCTGAAAAAGCAAAGTAGAGACTTAATAAAAGTCTTAAGCAAATTATGGAGAGTGTTGATAGAGTAAATAGAAACAGTGGCAGTGGGTTATCAATTTAAAATTAGTGCTTAAACAGTGAGGAAAAAGATTGAGAGAAGTTTCTTTACACAGATGACTGTTGGAGCATGGATTGCTTTGCTGCAGGGAAGGATTGAGGTGGAGACCATATATGTTTTAAGAGAAATTTGGATAAATATTTGAAGTGGAGAAAGATACAGGGTTATAGGGACAGAGCAGGGGATTGGCAATAGTTTGGAATGATTTGCAAGAAACCTTCACAGTACCATTCGCAACTCCTCAGATACTGAAGCAGCCCATGCCTATGTGCAGCAAGACTTGGACAACATTCAGGCTTGGGCTGATGAGTGGAAGTGGCAAGTAACACTTGCAAAACACAAGTGCCAGACAATGATCATCTCCATCCAGCAAGAGAATCTAACCATCGCTCTTTGGCGTTCAATTACAATACCATCACTGAATCCCCTACGGTCAACATCCTGGGGATTACCATTGACCAGAAATTGAACTGGACCAGCCATATAAATACTGTGGCTACAAGAGCAGGTCAGAGGCTGGGAATTTTCTGGCATATCACTCTCCTCCTGATTCCCCAAAGGTTGCCCACCATCTGCAAGGCACACATCAGGAGTGTGATGGCATATTCTCCACTCGCCTGGATGGGTGTAGCTCGAACAATACTCAAAAAGCGTGACACCATCCAGTACAAAGCAGATGGCTTGATTGGCACCCCATTGACCACCATAAATATTCACTCCCTCCACCACCGACTCACAGTGGCAACAGTGATGCATAGTGATCTACAAAATGCACTGCCGCAACTCACCCAGGCTCCTTTGATGGCACCTTCCAAACCAACGACCTCTACCACTTAGAAGGACCAGGGCAACAGATGCATGCAAATACCACCTGCAAGTTCCCCTCCAAGCCACACACCATCCTGACTTGGAAATATATCGTCATTCCTTCAGTGTTGCTGGTCAAAATCCTGGACCTCCTTTCCTAACAGCACTGTGGGCGTACCTATACCACATTGACTGCAGCGGTTCTAGAAGACAGTTCGCCACCATCGCCTCAAGGGCAGTTAGGCATGGGCAACAACGTCCACATCCTGTGAAAGAAAGAAAAGAACACAATGGGAAACGGCCTCCTTCTGTGCTGCAAGCTTCTATAGCAGTACTATTGAGTATCAGTTTATGAAAGAGATTGTTTTGTAATGGGATAGAGAATTTCGTAGCACAAAATATGATTTATTATGTAAAAATTTTTTTTTTAAAAAGGCATTGAATCAGTGCAGATGAAAAAGAGTTTGGAAATTGCTGTCTGTACTTACATTGCTTAATAGAATCAAAGCACTTGGGAATTTGGAATTTCATTTTACATGCATGTTACCTGTAAGCATGTATACTGTATTGTACACTAACCCAGCTGAGTTTAATTGAGGGTCCCTTAGTCTAATTCCAGAAACCTACAATATAAAAATAAATATCCGGGAGCACTTTGTCTATAGATTTATATATGCATGCTCCTCATTTGCCACCAGCTGCTGCTTAACCTAGCCAGATTAACAAATGCTAACATTTGGCTGTCTGTCTGTTAGTTTTAAATTGAAACAAAATTGCCCAGTTGCACAATTATGGCTTGCTGCACCGGTAGTTGGTTTAGAATTTAACTAGTGTTTAGTGCCTGATGTATAATTCAGCAAATTATCATTCATTTATGGTATTAAAAAAACACCATTTTAAATGAAAGATGCAGGCTTTATATAGTGTGACCACAACATCCTGTTTTACAGTAAGCGCACTTTTAGTTTAGTGACATTTCCTTCATGGGTAATTATGGACGGGAATGTTTGTGTGTGTCTCATATTGATCTGTTTTGATGAATAACTGATGGCAGACGTCCAGCATCCACCCCCCGCCCTCCCTCCCCTCCTTCTCCCAGCTCTAAACGAGTCATGGCATTGGAATGTCTGGTGCATGAAGGCAAAGTAAAGCTTGTCTGGGAAAGTATTGTAATTTCTCTGGGGCATTAGGAAAGTTCTTTACAGCTTCGAACTGTCCATTAAAATTCATGGCTATGGCCTTACTGGTTTATCTTGGATTTTATGTGTGCGGATTTATATGTATATGTAGGCCAATTTAGGTTACCAGATGGAGGAATAAAGTTTAGTCTGTTTACTTTTGCAAGTACTATGTGTGGCTGGGAAATTTCAGTGCAGCAGCTCCAAGATGATTTGTGTGTACTATACCAATATGGACACTGTGTAGAAATATTTTCCTCTGTCTAACTTGAGTTAATCTCCTTAAATGAACCGCTGAAATTGGTGCATTAGCCAGCAGCTACAGTTGACAAGTACACATACATATTTATACTTTTTTTTGTAAAAGTTTCACTTTTTTGGTAGGGAACAGATTGTTAATGGCGGAGGTCATGGGGAGTTGTAATTTTGTTTTATTAACTTGTACTTCTCTATTCTCAAACTGTTCCTACCCACTGCACCATCCTAGAATTGCAAAGAATTTACAGTATAGAATCAGTCCGCTGATCCATGCCAGTGTTTATGCTCCACTTGGGTCTCATCCCATCCTATTTTATTGAATGCTATCAGGAGACCCATCTAACTTAGTCTCTGTTATAAGTGTGAATGATGTAGTCCACAAAATTGAATGCCTTCAACCTTATGCCTTAGTTGACTCACGATGAAGAATACATGAGGAGTGCCAGAAAAGAGTACCCTCCCACCTCACGCCAACCCTCGCCTGCCTGACTGAATGCCTAATCAATATTGCCAAACCTCCATAAATATGACCATACGAATTAGGAGCAGGAGTAGGCCACTTGGCTCTTCAAGCCTGCTCCACCATTCAGTAAGCTTATGGCTGATCTGTTTGTAACCTCAACTCTACATTCCCACTGACCCCTAATAACCTTTCACCCCCTTGCTTATCAGTAATCTGTCTACCTCTGCCTTATAAGTAAGGCATGGCTTGGGGTTGACTAGGAGGTCAGCAGCAGAGCACAGTGCCACACTTCCAGGTTCAATGCAGGAACTGCTTCAAAGAAGTAACCAGGTCAGGAAAGAGTAATTGCACTTGCATATTCACCTACACCCAGCGGCGTGTGTCACCCCCTAACCCCTCACTTTGCCTTGTCAAGCTTACTCCATCACACCATTTCTCACACCAACTTACCTTCTACACCCATCCATTCTTCTCTTTCTTTACACTTCCTCACATACCCATCTATCTATCTCCCACTTGACCGAGTCTGCGCCTGCAGATATGCAGATTGCTGGTGCTTGTGGAGCCTAGATATGTGAAGCTAACAACCTCCTTCAGTGTCACATTGCCACATCCCCATCAATCAGCATTGAAAATGTCACGGACCATGATATTGGTCTTCCTGACGCTGATGGTTAAATCAAACTCTTCACAGGCATGACAGAGTCTATGTGTTCCTCAGTATTGAATGCTAGTGCAGCATCATTACCAGAAAGAAACTCTGATGAGGACTAACCTCAATCAGGAGAAATGGCAAGTTATACATTTAGAATAGAATTATAATCTTACATATATGAGTCTCTTTAAAAATAAAATATTATTTTAGGCCTGTTCCAACAATAAAGAAAGCAAAATGGGTGAATCAGAAGCAGTATTTATTTGCGAATGACAAAATCTCTTTTTTTGCCTCTTCTGTTTCTCCATTTCTATGTTCCATCTGTATATGGCTCCTACATTGCAGCATTGGAGATCAGTTTGGAGTGTGACATGGCTGGCATTTGAAACTTGGCCTGTGATCAATTATCTCCATTGTGTCTCTGTTGCAGGAACTTTGGAAGATATAACTGAAACCATTATACATAGAATTTACAGCATTGAAACAGACCATTTGACCCAACTGGTTTGGGCTGATGTTTATATTCCATCCCCTTTCCTCCCAGCATACTCCATCTCACCTTGTCAGCATTTCATTCTATTACCGTGGATGTCAACGTATATATCGACCGTTGGAAGAAAAATCCTTCCAAAAGCAGAGGTCGACTTGTACGTCTAATATGATAGTGAGCAGCTGGCATTGGTGTGGGTGGTCGCCACCATTGTCATTTGCCACATGGGGTCTGCTCTGTGTAGGAGTGCCTTAAACTCCCATGCACCTTTGCAGCAAGGCCCATTTTGCCTGCTTGATCCTTGCACCCAGTTATAAGGTGTTAATAAGTAGAACATCCATTTGTGGGATGAAAAATTGAGGCCGACTACGAATACTAATAGCATGTTGTGGCTGAAAGGGAGGTGGGGGGTGGGGGGTGGCGTGGTCAACTTTTATGTCGAGTATATGCAAAAATGCCATTTTTGGGGCCAGAAAAATGGGGTTGTCTTATATACCAGGTCAATTTATACGCTGTGATCTGTGGCACTTTCTCCCTCATGTACTTATCTCTAATTTTGATGATACATATCTTATTTCTTCCCAAAAACTGAAACAAGAAGTCATATTGATCTACAGAAGAGTCTTTTTTAGATTTCCTGTTCTACCAGCTCACACCTACTTAGAAAGAACTTGGATTGGTTGTATGTGCAAACATTAGAGTGATAACCAGAAAGGATTATCAGCATACTGGATAAATGGCTGCTTCTAATAAACCACTGGATTTTGGTCAAGTACCAGGTCAATGTGATGTTGTCTATTTCTTATCTCAGCTATGTCACAAAGCCAGAAGTATGAAAAATACATATATTTCATTGCTCGGACAGCAAAGAGCCCTATAGCTCTGGTAGGTACAAAGTAATTTCCAGGGATTAAAGGAGAACGCACAATGGCATTGAAATTGGACCTTGTTTTACAGGCAGGAAATGATCACAAGGGCCAATTTCATGGCTGAATGCATCGCCCTAAAGAGCGCCTGAAATTGGGTCAGCCGCTTTTACAGGCGGCCCTGGCTGCTGTCTAAAGCCACTATAAGGCCCCTTATACAAGTAAATGAGGGGCCTAACGCCTGTTTTAGTATATCTCGCCAATAATCTATGTTGTGAAGCTGGAACCAGGCCTGCTTTGCTCAGGATTCTTAAGCAGTTGTTAGGCAACAGCCATCAAGAGGTAAATGTTATTTTTTTAAAAATCATTGCTGTCGAACCAGCATAAGCAGGGTTTCCTCTGGAGCTCTCTGCCAGTTCCACTGTATACCCGTCGCATGCCTCCTCCCCTACCTCCGGCTTGTGGCCTGAAATTAATTTCTTCAGTTGGGCAAGCTGCCTGTGGAGGCACAAGAGGCTCCAGCAGCTGGTCTAATTAATATTAACAAAATCAACCTCGGGCCTCCTGGCTCATCACCACCTTCAAGCCAAAACCTGGTGCCAACGAGCTTATACCCCAATGTGCGTTAGTCCTATAAAGTGGTTGCTCAGAGGTGAGGAATGGGTCAGTCCACACTTGTTAATGTGGTTTTGCTGAATGAAATGCATCGTCTGGTTTTGGAGTAACTGACCAGACAGTCTCAATAAACAGTCTGCATTTTATGGTTGGATAGCAAAGTTCATTTTTATTTCTAAAGAACTGTCTGGTTAGCAAGTATAGTTGCTACATTGAAAACACACAGCCTTTGAGGAAGTGGTGCAGATTGGAGCTCTGGTTCTGGAATAAAGGATATTTATGTGACACGTTTCCAGAACCATGATTTTTTAAAAATATACAGTTCTCTCATCCAGTTCTGTACATGTGCATAACGAATAAGTTAATTTTCCTGTAAACGATGTTACTCCACAGAAATACCCTCTCCAGCCTTGCTTCCAAATAAGAACTTTCTGCCATATTCTTAAAACATATGCAAATGTTTTAAATTATCAAGATCTGTAATTACATGGGATTGCATTTTATCTGATAACACAACTAAAATAAATGTAGTCTTTACAGCTGTCAGGCATCACAAATATTATCAGATTCTTTTAACATTAATTAAAGTTTTAATAATTATTAATCAATTATAAGGCATGCAACGGCAAACTTTAAAAACAAGAAACAAACAATAGTCACCAAAGCACGATTTTTAACATTAGTTATATGCGTGACTTTTCAATGTTATGGCTCCCCAGAAAAGAACATTCTTCATCTATGCAGACAATCACTGTAACTCCATCACAATTCCCACTCTCTTGGCCCTGAGAAGAATTTTGAGTAAAATAGACTTAAAATTAGCAATGAGAAAAAGCCTGTTTAGCGCACTTCATTTTGTCAAGCCTTCTTTCAGGACCCACGCTGACCATTTACAGCTCTTTTGTGCTATGCTACTCCCTACAGAACTGTTCCTCGTCATCCTCCTCAATCTCCCTGCAGTCTTTGACACAATCAATCACATGATCCTCCTTTAACACCTCTCTTCCATTGTCCATCTCTGCCATCCCTTGGTTCTTACCTTCCTAATTATAACCAGAGCATTTCAAGCAATGGCTTCTCTTCTCACCACCACACTATCACCTCGAGAGTATCCAAACATCCATTCCTGGCTTCCCACTGTTCCTCATCTACATTCTACTCTTTGTGATGTTATTCACTGCCATTGTGCTGGCTTCCACATATTTGCCGAAACTCTGCGTCCGGACAGTCTGGGATAAGCCATAACTCCTTCCCAGCTAAATGCTTGGGTAGCAACAGGTGGTAACTTGGTGTTTGAAACATAAAGGGTTGGATTTTCATCCTTGAGGCGGGTAGCAGGAGTGAAGAAAATTCCTGGCTCGGTCTACCTGCCTTGGGAGAAAGTGCCCGCAAGGACGGGATTTTCCTGGTGTGGGGTGGGTGGGGGGAGAGAGAGATGGTGGGTGCAGGCTGCAACTGGGCCAGCGGACCCGGGAAAAAGTTTGGAGGCAGCCAAAGGGCTGCTGGCTGCAGAGGCAGGCTGTTCCAAAGGGCCGCCTTAGTACTGTGGGACTTTGTCCCAGTTATAATAAAAACAGGCCCTATAGCCCTCATCCCTCACATCCCTTCACCCACTACACACCCTTCATGCCCTATCAATGCCATCTTTTGCCAAGCTTCCCCCCCACCCCCTCCCCACCAACCACACATTCCCCCACCCCCCTCCACCCCAGACCCCTTATTCCACTTCATGCTATGCACTTGTACTAGAAGCAATGAACGCTACAGTAACAATAGAATGTGTAAAATAAACTTTAAAATAAAGCAGCCATTCATTGATAACTTTCCACTTTCTTAAAAGAAACTCCTTTTACTATAGTCCAGTAAAGGTGTCAATCATCTAGGCCCATTAAAGTGCCAATAGCTGAAATTGCAAGCACTTGAAACTTTATTATCTTGTGTAAATAAACATTGTGCGATTGACAGAAGAGATCAGAGAACCAGAGCTGTTAATTAACCAGTGTTTTCCCTGGGGCGCAGGTGTTTCAAATTCTAAGCATGCCTGGGCTCTCAGTCAGGAATACATAATGAGGCTTGGCTGAGAGCCCAGGCATCCATTAGTCTGTTGAAACACCTGAGTCCCAGGGAAAACATTGCTTGATTGACAGCTCTGGCTCCTGATCTATGCTGTTAATTTCACAATGTCTGCTCAGTGATGCTTGGGTACACAAGAGGTTTCATGTGCTTACAATTTTAGCTTTTGACACTTTTAATTGGTCTGGATGATTGACACTTTTATTGAGCTGTAGTAAAAAGGAGTTCTTTAGGAAATAGAAAGCTATCAGTGAATGACCTTTTAAAGAATTTTTACACATCCTACTGTCATGAGAGGGTTCATTGGTTCTATACAGTGCATAGTGGGTGAATGGGCATGGAAGTGCCATAGCTTAGTGTGGGGGCATGATGAGCCATAGTGGGTGGGTGGGGAGCATACCTTGGCATAAGGTGTATGAATTTACCTTTGAAAAAGTTCCCTCATGCAAACTATGGTTCACGGCATCTGAGGTGCCATGAACCACAACTCTTGGCCTAACTCCATGAAAATTGCAGAGGACTAGGACATACCTATCCCTGCAATGGAGCTGGCCAAGTTGGGAGTTCAGGATGTTAGCTTGTGACCTGAACCAACCCACACCCTTTAGAGGCACTCCCAAAATTTACAAACCCTGAAAATGGTGTCAGGAATCCTGGAATCAAGACCAGACCGCCATTTTTAAAGGGCTCCCGAGTCACCCCCAACTCCGCGAAAATCCAGCCCAAATTATTTTATATGACAGTATTAAACTTAGGTATGATAAAGCACCAACACCGTAAGGTTATTGGGCATTGCTAAAATATGAATTTATGCTGGCAATGTCTATATAGTTTTAAATATTAGTTATTTTGTTTATTACCCCATTTTCCAACCAAGATCAGAATATGTTAGTCTCCCACCACCATAACTAAGATCATTGAATTAACAAAGAAACAGCTTTAAACCAGCATTTTAAAAAAAACTTATTTAGAATGACCTCGGGGATTCCAGCAGTGATTTGCCATCAAAAGCTAATTTCTACTTCTTTTGTATTTATTTAACATGTAAAAAAAAATTATGGTACAACTACAGGAAATGGAGTGGCACATCTTTGAAAAATTATCCATATGCCATAGTCCAAATTAGATATGCACTCAAATTACACTTGAGGGTTTATTTTCTGAAATCTGTGCCTTCTTATTGTGTATCCTCTATATATACTACATGTTTCCAACAGAATGCCTCCAGGAAGACATTAACCTACTTCTACGTTTGCATTGCTACTTGTCTTCTGTGTGCTGTTGATCTTATTTTTGCACCTGTGTGGTATTCAATGAACGAGAATCTTTTTTTAAAAAAAATCTTCATGTGGTCAGAACTTGCGACCATACAGATAAACAGGGAGGGGAGCTTTCCTGTTAATGCCATGGAGCCAATTTTATGAATGTGCATCACTAGTATGGAGCTTTGCCCAGTGGGAGCGTACCTCAGGAAATTGATTTATTTTAATGGATAGAACATCATATTTAGTTCACCCATAGTTTCCCGATAATCATCCCCACCAGGGAGTACATGGGTCATCATATCTGCTCTTATAAGCTGATGCAAATATCCCCCTTGGAACTGAAAGGTTATGATTTCCTGGGCTATAAATTCATTTTCTAAAGTTGATATAAAGGACAAGGGGAAAAAAGGTTGTTGAAAAATGGGATTCACTGTGGTTCAGGCAAATTTGAAGGCATTTCTACCGCAACCTCTTCATTAGCAGATGATTAACTAAAGTATGACAAGAAAGAAATATGACCTAATTTCAAGAATTGCACTTTTAGTAAGGATACCCAGCAAAATTCTTTCAACATTTCAGTTTCTATTTAAAATTTGTAGTTGAAAAATCTATCAGCCTTCTTACCATAATTGCTAAGTTTCTTTATTACTGTAACTAATCTATTGTAAATACTGAATCGTGCAGCATTATTCCCTCTGTGAAATATGTTGCAGTTGTACAAGCTCTAGTACTATTATTCAATACGTTTCACCAAAAGGCTTTCCATACAGAGTAAGTTCTCTGTAGCTAATCAGCACAACTAAATTTTAACTTTAGTTAAACACATGTTGAATTATATTTCTCTATGATCGTTTGAAAAGGTTGGCTTTCATGTGGGTTAGACTTTGTGGTACTTTTATTTTCTGTTTTTCTCCTTACTCTCTTACCCCGAAGATGACGCATGGTAGGATGTGGTTTGGATCCATGTGGCCTAAGTGATTTGTCTTCATGCATGAATATTGAATGTGCATGTCAGTGGGCTGTTTGACTGTGGAGTTCATCGTAGTTACACAAGATCCAGCCCTCAACCAACATCTGTACTTGCACTTCAGTGGTTAGAAATCAGGAGCAGTTACTCCAACTAATGTTTTGTCTCCCTCCCAAGCCTGAGGACACTGAGGCCAGCTATAGTGTCCTGACTGAAATGGATTAAATCAGCACAGACCAGAGAAATCAAACCTGAGATCTTCCTAGTACCACACTGGTACATCTGCTCACTGAGCTACAGGAGGTGCTTGTTTTAACTTGTGTTTCACTTAAGTTATTGTAGGCTGCAAAATTTGCATTGAAGCCAGAATATGCGTTTTTTTAAAATGTAATCCCAATAATTTAAATTTATTTGATTGGAAATAAAATCTGTTATTGTGTGTGTTTGTATGTGCACATGTGCATTTGACAGTGATGAAATGAACCGAAGGATGTAATGAGGTAAAACTGCTAGACATGGTGTTAAGTTTTAGGTGGCTTCAGGTTGGAAATAACTTTTTTAAAGTCTGCTGTGGTTACCTACGAAATAACACTTTCAAAGTACTGAATTAGCTGTGAATGCTCTGGGATGTCCGGAGTATATGAAAGGTGCTGCAAGCTCTTTCTGAACCACTACTGTAATATCAGATGAAGGTATGCACTCTTTTGCAGAATGTGCAGGCCATGGTTGCATTATTTAATCTAGCTATGGTCAGGCATATGATTCATTGTTTGTTTGTATATTTCATTTTCTAATCTATGTCTGCTTTTGATTCTAAATCAGTGGCCTTAAGGCTAAACATGGGCTTTTGCCCTTGTGACCCACGCTCTCTTGTCAGACTCGGCTGTTTTGATTAGTATGAAGAAGAGAAGATGACATTCAGTTCAACAAAATACAAAAAGGTGAAGACCAGTAAAGTACTGGGAAAACATTGTGGAAAATAGTTTGGTGTTCGGAGAGTTTATATTGAGAGATATCTTTACAAATCCTGAGGGGAAAAAATATTCTGACTGAAATTATCATAAAAAGAAAGGACAAAAAGCGTGCTTTGTGTTTCCTGGCCTACCACAAGCACCCACATCCAACTGTGAGCTTTATTGTTTTTGTTAGGCACAGCTGATGGAGCCGCTGGTATATTGAAATGATGTACAGCAACCATACATATAATAATCAGTATCAAATCTCTGTCATCCCTCTTATCCAGCCTAAAAAGCACACTTGCTAGAAATCTAAAATATTTTAAAACACAATTAAAATAAATTGTAAATTTTTGAACTATCATGTTGACCTGCATCATATAGTTGGCATGTGAAAATATAAGTTAACCTGCTAATTAGTAATTTATCCCCCTCTTGTCACTATTTCTTTCACTGCTGAAGATCTTGCTGCCAATTCCCTTCTGATACCTTGCCAACGGACCATAAGTCATGTGTGAACATTAACAGTAAATCTCTGCAGCCTGTTCAACTGTGGAATGCATCAAAGCAAAGCCAGATCCTCATCTGACTTGCATACTTCTGGCATAGTTACCAAATAGTGATAAGCAGCAGGAACCCTAGCTGGTTTTACCATCCCTAGTTCAAAGGCAGTGAGTGCAGTTGTATTGCCTCTGCCTTTGCTTTGTCCTAGAGCAACTAACTCAGTTATACAGAGCATTGGTGAGATCACATCTGGAGTAAGGTGTACAGTATTGGTCTCTTTATTTAAGGAAGGATGTAAATGCATTAGAAGCAGTTCAGAGAAGGTTTACTAGACTAATAGCAGGAATGGGCAGATTGCCTTATGAGGAAAGGTTGGACTTGCATCCAGTGGAGCTTGGAAGAGTAAGAGGTGAGTCGATTGAAACCTTTAAGATCCTTAGGGGTCTTGAAGATCCTTAGGAGTCTTGACAAGGTGGATGTGGAGAGGATGTTTCCTCTTGTGGGAGAATCTAGAACTAGGGGTCACGGTTTAAAAATGAGAAATTTTTTTCTCTTGAGGGTCTTGAGTCTTTGGAACTCTCTTCCTCAAAAGGCAGTGGAAATAGAATCTTTGAATATTTTTAAGGCAGAACTAGATAGATTCTTGATGAAAAAGGGATGAAAGGTTATCAGGGTAGGCAGAAATGTGGAGCCATGATCTTGTTGAATGGCAGAGCAGGCTCGAGGGGCCGAGTGGCCTATTCCTGCTCCTAATTCATGGGGAGAATTTTTCCTATGGCGGGCGGGCTGGGCGGGGGCGGGTATGGAGCCGATCACTGCCCGCGATCGGCTGCTCACCGCCATTTTACGCGCCAATTAAGGCCTGCCCAGCGTAACATGCAGCCGGTAACGCTCAGCACTGCCTGTGTGGGCGGGGGGGGAGTAGAGAGAGTTGGGACCTGCGCTCTTTCGCACATGTGTGCGAAAGAACGCAGCAATCTCCGAGGCACAGAGCTGCAGGGAGATTGAATAGACAGTAGAAAAAAACTTTAATAAATGGTAAAATTTATTTAAACATGTATCATCATGTGACAGTGCCACATGAGTTGGGACATGATTGTAAAGGTGGGGAAATTATCTTATTGAATTTATAAAAGCTTCAGGAAACCTCATCCCGCCCATGGATGAGGTTTCCTGAAAAATGCAAAGGCTGCTTGGGCTTTTCGGCTGCCCGCCAACCTTAAGGTTGGACAGGCACCATTCTTAACTAGTTTAGTTACAGTCTTAACGGCCTTAATAGGCCGTTGACATTTCGAAGGGCGCGCAACCAACTCCAGCGCGTGCCCGCCAAACGAAATATCGAGATGACGTGCGATGACGTCGGGATGCACACCCAACATCATCGCGTGTCATTTTACACATCGGCATGTCGGGCCCGCCCCCACATGCCGACCAGAAGCTTCAGCCCCATATGTTTGTATGACAAACCTAGGACATTCCAGGTCCCTATGACTCAGCTAGTTTGGAAAAACTCAGAGGTATTAGGAAGTGGGCTGAATATAAATTTAATGAAAAGCCTATGGTTAATACGCCATGAAACCTTTTTATTTCTTAAATCCATCTCATAATTATCAATGTTTTATATTTTTCCTCAACCTTTTTCTATACTGTATAATTTCAGCACCTCGTTCGATACAAGATTAGCATATGAACAAAGATCAATAATCTCTAGATCTCTTTTTATTAGCATTGGAAGGTGGGAAGTGATACATGTATAAAAAAGTTTGTTGCGTATACACTAGGGATAATTTTTACTTTCAACGATGGTGTACAACAGGTGATTATTGAATTGACTGCCTTTTATACACCCCACTTAATTTTCTTCTCTGTTGATTTCCATTTTTAAAAAACATTTTTATTCAAGATTTTCTAGCTGCTGGCTAAATTGTAACTACTGTTGAGCAGTTTGGAACAGTGATGAAATCCACAATTCAGAGACCCACCCTCACATCTGACTGAAGATGACTGAAGTTTGGGCTAAACTGGTAAAAGTATACTGATTTTTAAAGAAAGATTGGCATGATTATAATTTTGGAAATTGAAACATTACCATTTTAAAAAAATTTTGCCTTTACACCAGATGTAATTTCAGTTGATGTGGGCGATGTCAATTTAATTGGGTCAGGCAAATAATCTCGAGGCACAGGTGAATATTTCTTTTTGCAATATTTCTGCTCCATGCTTGTGATTCTATGGCATGGGACAGGATTTTCCCCCCGTCGGCGAAGTTGATGGGCGGGCACGCTTCCGATCGGCGGCCCAGATCAGGGGCATGGTGCCATTTTACGTGGGCGGGCCAATTAAGGCCCGCCCAGCACGACGTCCACATGGAAGCTGTGCGGACGGGGGAACCCCAAAATCGAGAGTGCGCTCTTTCGCGCATGTACACGAAAGAGCGCACTCATCTCCCTGAGGCTAAGTGCTGCCTCAGGGAGATCGGCTCTACTGTAAAAAAAAAAAAAATTATTAGAAATAGAAGCAAAATTCTCTGACATGTCCCCTCGTGACAGTCATATGAGTTGGAACATGTCCATAATTTTTACAAAAACTTTATTAAACTTTTTAAAAACCTACATGAAGCCTCATCCCGCCCGTGGATGAGGTTTTGTGCTTTTTCTAATTCCCGCCGGAGCTCCTGGCCTGCCTGCCAACCTTAGGTTTGGACGGGCAGGTCCATTAATTAGTTTAATGACTCTGTCAATGGCCTCAATTCTCAGTCTTCTTCCTACTCCTTCTTGGAGGTGTCAGCTGTGGCTCAGTTCATAGCACCCTCGCCTTTGAATCAAAGGGTTGTGGGTTCACGTCCCACTCCCGGAAACCAAGAACTGTGATTGTACTCGAAAGAGTTGCAATCTGTGACTGATGATAACTCGAAAGAGTTTCCTACTCCTCCTTGCAGTCTCCGCAGTATCCACAGCTGAGCTCTGTTACTGTCAGGACTGCTAAAGTCACCAGCCTCTTGAGGGTCAGATTTCTTGTCCACTGAGGGGCGTATGTCCCAATGTGAGGCTGTTTAATCCTCCAGCAGAGCATTATGACTGCAGGCCAGGCTTCTTCCAGGTGCATCGGGGGCTGGTCGAATTTGCTTCCAGAGGAACGAGCAGTTCAGCCCCACCCCACCCCATGAAAGTTGTTATGGGTCTGACTTCACATCCTACCCTGTCTGATGCAGCATAGTGATGGTCCAACTGGACAGCAAGGAGTTCAGTTTTTAAGGGCCCAACAACTCTAATAATTTTTATTTTCTGTAGAAGGTGCACAGAAATGTTTTGGGTACTGCAGGCATTTTCTTTGCTGTGTTCTGTTCCTCTGACTGGGAAGCCAAAGGAGTATGCTGATAGGGCTAATACACATCCCAGTGCTGTACTTAGACTTGGGTAGAATTAAATTAATTACGATGAAATAATAACTTGAATTTTCAAATGCTTCATTGCTCATTTTGATAGGAAATGTGTTTTAATATATCAGTGCATATGGGTGAGTCATTACCAAGATATTCATAGAAAATATGGATAGGCAAGCATGGCTTGTCTTAAACCCCCTTCAGAATAAAACAGATGTGCATTTCTTCTTACCCTTTTCAGAGCAGCACTAACAGATTTGTTAAGTTAAGCCTACAGAATAGTTTCCTTTCCCATGAGGGTTCCTTGGAAGCCTGTACCAGTCACTAAAAGGTTGGGTGGTTTAAGCATTCAGATTGTATGGTGGAATTTAGGAGTCGACATAATAATCTCTAATAGGATTAAGTATGACCCAGTTAAGATTTTGACTGATAAAACAGGTGATCCCACTTAAGGAAGGCAAGACGTCAACAGCTGAGCCATCAAGCATATTTTCACCAAGGGACTGCATGAACCAATGATTTAAAATTGTACCTAAATCTGAGAAGAATCTTCTTATGTACACCGAAGTTCAGTCAAAGAAACCTTGTTTTAATGTTTGTGTCTGTATAGTAGACTTAGCATTTCCTTCCCCAACTTGCCAGTTTGACTCTGCAGTAGCTGCCTCAAATCCATCACTGGTTTTCAAGGGTTTTGCAGTTAACAAAAGTGATGATATGGCACAAGCGCTGGGGCATGCATAAACAGTGCTAGTTTTTGTGAAATTTTTAAAAAAAAATTTATATGAATGAACCAGTAAGAACGTAGGCAATTTGTGTGAGAGGAGGGCAGGGATTCTTCATCAGATTGTAACAGAAACCTCTGCTAACATATGACAGGTTTTACTGGTTCTCAGCCAAGCTATAAGGGGTGTGGTATCCTCTTCCAGAGAACAATCTGCACTTCCTCTGTCCAACCAACATTGAGCAATCAGTTTGGCATTGGAGTCTGAAAGCTCAGTAAAATTGTGCCCTCTCCATTATGGCCCTTCCAGCTAAAGGAAGAATTTTTTTTTAAATAGATTTAATAGAAGTGAATAAAAGTGACAGGAAAGGAAGAAACAACGCAAAGCAAAGGAGTCAAAAATATGCTTTATGCAAAAACAACTGCTTACATTTAATTACTGCATTTAACGTGGCAAACTGTCCTAACATACTCATCAACAGCATGCAAATAAAAACATTTTTGACCTTTTTTGACACCGAGCCACAGAAAGAGAAATTAGGAAAGGTGATTAAAAGCTTCGTCAAAGAGAGAGGTTTTAAGGGAAGAGAGGTTGGAGAAAATTCCAACAGCTGTAAGCCCAGAACACCAGGTGGAGCGATTAAAATCAGGATGTACAAGAGACTAGAATTGGAGGAGTGCAGAGATCTTTGATGTAGGGCCAGAGAAGGCTATACATCCATGGAGAGGCGAGTCTAATGAGTAATTTGAAAACAAGGATGAGGATTTTAAAATTGAGGCATTATCGATGGTGAGCCAGTGAAGGGCAGCAAGCAAAGAGGTAATGGGCGAATGAGATTTGGGAGTGTATTAAGACGAGCAGCAAGGGGAAAAAAAATCTATTGACCAGTTTCCATTGAGGATCTGCTTATTGCTAAGACATTTGGTAATATTTTAAATGACATGGGCCAGAATTTTCCAGTCAGCGATTTGGGGGCGGGGCCCACTTGCCGACGGGAAAATAACACGGGATGACCTCGGGGGTTCCCGCCCCATTTAAATCTTTAGGAAGGCGGGCAGACAGCGAAATCAGCTGTCCGCCCGCCAACCTGTCAATGACCAATTGAGGCCGTTGACAGGGTAATTAAGATAATTAAAGACCCTGCCCGTCCAACCTTAAGGCTGGCGGGCAGGCCAGGAGTCCCGGCGGGCTTCTGGTAATACATGAAACCTCATCCACTGGCGGGATGAGGTTTCATGTCCGTTTTTAAAAACTTTAATACATTTTATGTGATATTCATTAATATGTCCCATCTTGTGTGACATTGTCACATGAGGGGGACATGTTAATTTTTTAATTTTTCTATTTTGTAACACTTTCACTGATCTCCCTGAGACAGCACTTAGTCTCAGGGAGCAGTGCGCTCTTTCGTGCGCCTGCGTGAAAGAACACACTTTGACAGATGGGGAAGCGCATAGCGCTTCTTGTCGGGCAGACCACTGGGCGGGTCTTAATTGGCCCGCCCACTTAAAATGGCGGCGGAGTTCAGCTGCCCGCCCGCCGCCAAGACGGTGGGGCCCGCCCGCCGACCGAGGGCAAAATTCTGCCCATGGTTTTAATAGAATATTTTTAAGCCTAAGTTTATGAACAGTGATGTAGGAAATGCAATTCTAATTCTAATTTAATATGTGATTGGAGATGTCCTTTTTAGAAATCAAAGTAATATCAACAGCATTTTGGAAAATTTGGTGCATAGCTTATATACCCTGGAAGTAAATATTGGCAATCTTAGCAGCAGAATGTCAGACATATGACATGCTTGTATGATGTTCATCTGTCCATTATTTTAAAGCAGGCATTTACTATCTATTGTGGTGCAATTGTAACCATAAAAGTGCATTTAAGTTACATCTATTGTGACATAGTGTCATTGCAAAATGGTTTGCCGTGTAAGTCCAGAGTTAGGACACGATCTGATTGATTTAGGAACAAAGTGCAGTGTGTAACTCCAGAGAGTCTCAATTTGCTATACTCCTGATACAGTATTTGATTTGCTAAAAATCTGCCGTTTAAAGGTGCTTTTTTGAGCTCAGGTTTGGCTCATTTGATCAGTCTGTGATGTTTTTCCAGTGCCAGATATGAGCTGTGCCAATCAACATGTAAACTTGCTCCTGATCCTGGAATAAGTATTTAAATCAGTGGTACACATAGGGTTAGTTAAATTGCCCAATAAAGTAGCTTTTTTTAGAATGGACTCATCTACCAATATTTCCAAATATGATGACAAACAACAAATTTGTCCTTTTCATATCCAGATCTTTCCTATTAGTAAAAAATGATGGTTAAATTGTGAACAAAGTTTGAAGTTTTAGTGTAGAAAGTTTAATTAAGGACATCTCAACAGAGTTCTCCAACTCATTGAATTTAACTATGTTATGAGAGGTGATTGTTCTCAATTCTCTAATTTAGGCCCATAATAACTGAATGATATATGAAATTTACTAATCTGCAGTTACTGCCAGAATTAATCACCATCACCGGTATTTGCATGAGAGAATAAATTTTTTTATGCTTGAGTCACCATCAGAATTGCTAAACTGGATTAAGATGATAAACGGGTTTGAAATGAGAAGCCCTGTTGCCATAGATGATTTTGTTTTAGCAGTTACACCCAGGCAGAAGGAAATTTGGAAACCATGTAATGCGATCATGTCTAGTCTGTTCTTTTATTTAAATCTGGATGACAGGTCAACCTGTATCTTCCTCTTAGTAGGCTGCATTTGAAAGTACATGCAATTCCTGTTTGGTGAATAACCTGTTCTGGTCATAGTTTTGTCTGTTGCTTGTAACAAGTACTATTAAAACTAAATTTGTGCATACTGTAATAAGAGCATCTGTACAGACACCCTGCCAGGAACAGGTTGTAACTTGGTATGTAACAAAAATCATATTTAAGTGGTTTGCTTCAATATATTTTTGTTCAACTGTTTTAATTAGATTTCTGGTCAATCCGTTAAGGGCATCAATGCATGCTCCACCACAATGCATAACAGAAATTCTGACAAAGACAGAACTGGGCCAGCCATATAAATATTACAAGAGCAGGTCAGATACTATGACTCCTGTGGAGAGTAACTCACCTTCTGAATCCCCAAAGCCTGACCACCATCTACAAGGCACAAGTCAGGAGCGTGATGGAATACTCCCCACTTGCCTGGATGAGTGCAGCTCCAACAACACTCAAGAAGCCTGACACCATCCAGGACAAAACAGCCCGCTTGATATGGGCAATTGGCCTAAGTCTGTGTAGTGCTGCTTGAAGTGCTGTGTAGTGCTACATGAATGATTTTACCCATTGGAAGTCAAGTCATCTTTGGGTGAAGTGCAACCTTAGATCTTCACTCCCTCCATCACCGACGCATAGTGGCAGCAGTATACACCATCTACAAGATGCACTGCAGCAAGTCACCAAGGCCCCTTTGACAGCGCCTTCCAAACCCACGACCTCTACCACCTAGAATGACATGGGCAGCAGATACATGGGAACATCACCACGTGAAAGTTCCCCTCCAAGCCACAAACCATCCTGAGTTGGAACTATATTGCTGTTCCTTCACTGTCTCTGGGCCAAAATCCTGGAACCCCCTCTCTATGCAACGGTTCAAGAAGGCGGCTCACCACCACCTTCTCAAGGGTGGTTAGCAATGGGCAATAAATGTTGGACTAGTCAGTGACACCCACATCCCATGAAAGAATAAATAATAATCTGACCTTGAATGTATTAATTCCTCCATCTCCTCTCCAGTCTTCTTGATTTGCTTAGGCCACACGCTAATTGCAGCCCTTTTACCTGAAAATCCATAGTTTCGTATTTGACTCACAAGTCAGCTACAGGGAAGTAATTCTTTAACTCACTGATGGGGAGGTGAATAGACATTCTGTTCTCAGTTAGCAACTAAGACATGTATGAGAGCAACCCAAAGCTTTATGGTCCTCAAGTTATTTTTTTCTCTTTCTCCTTAACTGAACTAGTATGGCATTTCCACTTCCTGTATAGGCACAGTTGCCTATTTTGGTTGAATTATACGTACTTTTGTGCCATTGGTCTACATCTATTTGCAAGTGAGGTTAGGCTACCCAGGCCATTTCCTGTAGGGCCCTTATTGCTGCCAGACAGAAGTGACTTTTATCCAATCAGTCAGGGTTGAACATAACACAAGCCTCTAATTCACTGCACTACCCAGTCCCCTTACATCTTGCATTTGTCTGCAAAACATTGCTTAATATTGTGCCATTTTTGTCACACTCTTGAATCAACCTTTTCCCATTATGAATTCCTGTGTGCGTATTTATAATGGAAGTTGCCTATGTAAACTTGCCATACTGTATTTACACCTCTCTGCCAGTGGGGTACTTTGATACATCAATTTTGCATCTCCCAATTCTTTATACTCTATATACTACCCAACATGCTGTCCATTTTTTAACTTAACTATCAATAAGATAAAATAAAAGCATTATTACATAAAATTAAGGTCAGAATGTCTGGCTACCCTGCCTACCCTGAGTAGCATTATTCCTGGCGTCAAACCCGCTTCACCCAAAGATGACTTGACTTCCAATGGGTAAAATCATTCATGTAGCACTACACAGCACTTCAAGCAGCACCACACAGACTTAGGCCAATTGCCCAGAGCAGACAACGTTGTAGGCCTCTACCACAGCCTGCATGGGTTTCCTAACTAATATTGTTGTGGAATGTTGCAAGAGATGTGCAGGTACTGGCCCATGCCACTTGTTGCTCCTGGGGAATTGAGTAGTCTGCATAGTGCCACAAAGTCATGCTAACGAACGTATTTTCACCTCCCCACCACAGTGTGCAATATTACAGGTGGTTGACTAGTACTTCAAAACTGTTGCTGCCTTTAGGTGAAAACTAATAGTTCATTATATGTAGTTATTGTGCCATGAATTTAAAGGTAGGTAATTAGGAAACAATTTAGTGCTTGCAATAGGAATATTTATATTGCTTCAGTGAAACATTTTATACCGTGGGAACAAATAAGAAATTGTTTTATACACCAGATTTCAGTGGCTTGACATAGTATATATTTGTTTGGACTGATGTTTCGTGCTCATTTTAGGCAGAGGGGAAGATGGGGAAGAATGATCATGTTAGGTTTGCCTATAATCAAATGGCATTTTTTAAAATGTCATATCAGTATGATGGCTATTCCCTGGTTGAGTTTGTAGAGTTTGCATAATTGTGCTACATCAACCATTTTGGATCTGCTGGACAAGGTCTAATCACAAGTATTAAAGTAATCTGCTGATACTTTTTATGTCTGTCAGTGGGAATAAATAGATTTTTTTGTTTATTTGTTGTTTGGGTGGAAAACCCTTTTGATGTCTCATGATTTGAAAATTATTCAGTAACTATAGTTTTTTGAAAAAATATCCAAAATGGTTCAGATTTTCACATGAACTTTACTTTAGACTCTCATTTAGTTAAATTTAGTCTCTCTTTATTTCCATATGATTTGGCAAGCTAAATGTAAGAAAATGCACAGATATAATCCATTAAGAATGCTTGAGGGAATTTAATTACAGCACCCGTTTCAGACTTTTTTCATGTAAGTTAATAGGTGTCTGACCCCAGCTTGCTAATTGTAATATCACCCCGCAGTGACTGTAATTCTGACTTGAGTTATGCATAAATTTATTATGGTTGAATTAACTGAGCACTGCACAGATCTGACAAGTCAGTACAAAATAATGCTTTCAAGAAAAACGGTGAGAGATAATGGGTGAGGTTTTAACTCACTTATGCAGAGTTAACATCAAGCCTCTTTATGTTTTAGACCCACGCACAAATATAATGGCATATCTACATACCTGAATATTAAATGTGGCTGCGGCTTATTTGTTTAAAAATAAAAGCCACCTATTTAATTATCATTCCAAAAGCTGCATTTTTGCTTTGGAACTGTAGCAATGTTTTTATTGAGTCATTAACTTTAAGAGTTAAGAAATCAGTGATTCTATTAATATTTCCCAGTTTAAGTTTATTATTATCAGTAATCCAGCTGAAACTTTCTCACTAAACAAAGTTAAAGCTAAGGTAGAAAATACCAAATTTAATACCATGTATTTTGATCCTTTGCCTCCTCTGCGAATTTGCTGTACTAGGCACATTGCACGTGCATTTGCAATTTCATTTTGAAGAGGACCAGTTAGTTATTTTCGGGGTGTCAAATCTTTCTAATTTTCCCTTGTTCATTGGAGAGACATTTCACAGTTATCTAGGGATGAATTCCTTAGTGACCAATTCAGGGTGCCATTGATGGCCATTGCCAAAGATAGTTGATACATGCCTGGAGTTGGTCTGAAGAAGTCTATTTGAAAGTGGTTTGTATTCTCACCCCAAAAAAGCACAACCTTGAATCCATTTGCTTGCACTCCAAAAGTAAGTCAGTATGTGAGATTTTTGCTCTGAATGCAAATGAATACAGAACTTATTTTACAATTGAAACAAATTAAAATTTTTCTTTAATAGAAGAATTAGTGGCATACTCTGAGACAATATAATGTGTTAGGAAGACCAGCTAATGATCTTGCCAATATAGAGTAGGCAGTACATGCTAACTTTAAAAAAAAGCCTACATTCAGCTGTTGCTGGGAAGCAAAAACGCTCGTGCCTCACAATCCTTATACTCCACTGACGAAATCATTGCCCTTGAAAATACTGACAGTGTACTTAGTATAGAAGAACATACTTAACAATGTTTTCACTAATCCAGCAATTGCACTGTGGTTAGGATTCTTTCACATGGTGTCCCTGGGATGTATATAGAATGTGTTGCAAATGTGATTCAACCTTGCAGACTCATACGCAGTATTTTACAGGCTTCTGCCGGCAGATTTGTGGGCTGCGCGGGGTGATCCTGTAAAATTCTCCAGGCGGCCTTCCCGCTGCCTACACATCCACCCCTGGCCTGTCTGAAATTTTACAGGAGCCTAGGTGAGGCCTAGGGTGGCCCAGCCACAATTTTTGAGACCGGTGGGAGGAGGACAGAGACCAGAGGGGAGGCCCAGCAGCTTACCCTGCTCGGGCCTCTGGCGGGAAAGGGCGGCCCCTCTCCCTCCCTGCCTGATTGGCTGACAGCTCTGGGGCAGGATTTCTTCCCAAGTAAGGGGCAGAGACCCGTCCTGTATCCAGCCAATGGCTGTGGGGCATCCCTGCTTACCTTTTTGGTGGCTGGGCAGGAAACCTCTCCATCTGGAAAACCCTGCTCTGTCCCATGTAATTTTTTCATCTCTTATCAATATATCTCTGCCAGATTTTAGCCTTCCCTATCAATTCCTTAGGCATGCATTTCTTGCTGGAGTTTCAGGCTAAGGACGCCATGGGCAATATTTAATCGAGGTGATGAGGGTGTTGCTAGTCAGCTGGAGAGCCAGCGAGTGCCCCCCATGTCGCCTCCTTTTGGGAAGGTTGCCAAATTGAGTGTCAATCGGCACTTAACTGGGTACCAGCAGGCCTTCCCTGGGGTCAAGGACCCTGTGGACAGAAATCCAGCCCTCCTGCTGCCTGCAGGGAGCTGCTGCTGGCTAATCGGAGAACAGTAACTGTGCATTACTTGGCAGCTCCAGCAGAAGCGCTAGTTGCTGCCAGCGATACACCCACTTGAGCCTCAGGATCACCAAGGGATCCAGATGAGTGATAAAGTGATGGGGGTCTTGGTGGGGTGGGGGTGGTGGTGTGATGGAGGTCGGCAGAAAGGGCAGGCGGTTAGCTCTCAGCTGGACCCCCTTCCTGATGCCGGATCCCTCAATCAGGCATTGAGTGCCTCTGAATCAGGGACCACTCCATGTGCCTTCTGTACCTCACCCAACTTTCATAATTCGTATACAAGCATTGTTAATGAATCATGTCAGGTTATTTGGTGACAGGGGCATATGGCTGAATCTGTCATCAATTGATATACAAGTAAGAGCACTTACAGTTTTGGTCACTAAATAGTGATTCAAAGGCGAGAAACTTCCTGTAGTTCTTCTACCACCCTTTCAAGGGCAATTAGAGAAGGGCAACAAATGCTGGCCTTGCCAAAAAGTCCACATTCCAAGAATGAGGTAGGGTAAGAGAGGACACTGAAAGAAGTGTGGGCAGTAAGACCTATTATCTGCCTCCTTGACACTTGACCTCAATTCCCCTCTCCCTGCCCCCGCTGGAAACTGCTGCTAGCATCTTTCCTGTCCCATCTGCTGGAGGATATCTCTTCTGTCCAGGCCTAGGAAGTGACAATAGCAGCTGTGAGCTGCCTCCATGTAGCCAGAGGGCTTTGTAGTGCCTCTTTTATTCCCCCCCCCCAACACTTGGTCACTAATGGTCCCAGTCTTGACTGAGCCCTTCCATGGGTCTTGAAAGTTCAGAGAGTTTCAGTCCCTTTAAAGCCATCCTCCAGATCTTGTCCGCTTCACATCGGTGGGTTCCCTGTTGGTGGCAGGGATCCCACTGTACTGTAGGAACTCCGACCGAAGGAAATGAATCGTGGCTTGGGTGGATATGGAGGGAGACCCATGCTGCTGGAATTCAACGACTAGGTCCCAAGACTCAGCTGCTCCTTGGGTAGATTCATTCAGCCATTGGAGAAGCCATGGACTCACATCTGTAATAACAGTAATGCACATTTTTTATCTGTCTGCATTGTCCCGATTGGTGGGTTGATTTGGTGGGCTTAGCCTGGTGTACATGGAGATCTGAAGTGCATGAGGCATTGCAGTTGCAAACGGTTGATTGTTGGGTTGTGGGGGTTGAGAGGTGTGGTAGGGAGAAGTTTGCATCAGAGGGGTGGCAGGAGGGTTAGAATTGCATGGGAGTGATGGATGGCATGACATGGGATGGAGATGGCATTGGAAGGAGGGTATTGCTTGGGAGGGGTGACATGGGAGGAGTGGATGAGATGATGGAATTGGTTGTGTACTAATTTGAACGCAGATGTTTAGTAGGAAGGGTGGAATGGCATGACGTGGGATGGAGATAGCATTGGAGGGATGGATTTTTTTTCATTCATGGAATGTGGGTATCACTGGCTAGGCAGCATTTATTGCTCATCCCTAATTGTCCTTGAGAAGGTGGTGGTGAGCTGCCTTCTGGAATTGCTGCAGTCCATGTGGTGTAGGTACATGCACAGTGCTGTTAGGGAGGATGTTCCAGAATTTTGACCCAGCGACAGCGAAGAAACAGTGATATATTTCCAAGCCTGGGTGGTGAGTGGCTTGCAGGGAAACTTCCAGGTGGTGGTGTTCCCATGTATCTGCTGCCCTTCTCCTAGATGGTGGCAGTCGTGGGTTTGGAAGGTGCTGCCAAGGGAGCCTTCGTGAATTCCTGCAGTGATAGTACACACTGCTGCCACTGTACGTTGGTGGTGAAGGGAGTGATGTTTGTGGATGTGGTGCCAATCAAGTGGGCTGCTTTGTCCTAGATAGTGTCAAGCTTCTTGAATGTTGTTGGAACTGCACTCATCCAGGCAAGTGGAAAGTATTCCATCACACTCCTGACTTGTGCCTTGTGGATGGTGGAGTCAGGAGGTGAGTTACTCGCCACAGGATTCCTAGCCTCTGACCTGCTCTTGTAGCCACAATGTTTAAATGGCTAGTCCAGTTCAGTTTCTGGTCACTGCAATGGTGGAATTGGTTAAGTATGCTAATTTGACTGCAAACGTTTTGTGGGTCTCTGCTAGTATTTAAATAAAAGGCAAATTTTCTTCTAAATGTTCCCAACAGTCATGTTTGCCACATATGTGGTCGAAGGCCATTGTGAAGGATTGTTTTACATACAATCTGTACTGCATTTGTCATCATAGATAAAGTAAGGGTATAGTTAAAAGGCACCGAATGCCCTTTGTACAATATATTATTTTATTAAGCTAAAGAACCTGGATTAGATTGACTATGCATGAGATCATACCCTGTGCATCTAATAATGAGTTAGGATGCTGTGGAATGTAATATCTCTGGGGACAAAATAGTTGGCATATCTGTGGGCTACTAATTTAAAGACAGATGATTAATTTTATTAGCTAGATGTTGGAAAGTGCAATATGAAATTGTGCTGGGAATTTTAGGCCACTTTTACTTTGTAGTTGAGCCCACAGGGAACACAACAGCCCCGTCATATATTTGCCCACCTCCTGTGTTTGTCTACTTGTTGCTTCAATGTTAAATTTGATCACCTATTCTTGTTAATTTTAAGAAAGGGACTTCCTTTTGCAATGCAGCTTGTTTCCCTTGTACGGGATCTTAGGTAAGCAATGTTCAAGGAAGTACAATCTGGCCTCAACTCATAGTCAATTAAAATTCTGGCCAGGGCATACGCAGGAACATTGTGTCACGGGGCATTTGGGTGTCATGGCTGACGGACATTTGATGCACTATTCGTTTTCTGCACCACCATGTTCAAATCATGATGCTATTTTGAATTGGAATCATGCACTCCTGTGCCCTGAATCAGTTCAGCTCTATTATCAGGCCACAGGTGAAGGCAGTTCACCAATGCTGCCATCAGATCTGTGGAGATTTGGCTTGTTTACGTTGAAATTGTTGTTAACAGAAATATCACCGGTTTGTTGTCAATAGCCCTAGATTTAGGTACAAGCACTTGAAGACTAGTTCATATAATCAGGACTCTAAAGTGTAACAAATTATTGAATGAAATAAAACGTTTGGCCCATCAAGTTCACTTGTTCCACAAACAATGTTCAATCTGTCCAGTTGGGACACTTTAAATTTCAGAGGAAAAGTTGTGTATATATAATCCCTTATTCCAGAAAGTATTCATCCACCCCATTACTGACTTTTAGGACATTAAACTCACCATAAAGCTTGCAGTAACCTTATGGTTCTGGTATTGGACTAGCAATTGGAGGCCATGAATTTCTATCCTATTAAAGCGAATGGTGAAGTTGAATTCAAAATAATGTATTGATGTAAAAACCCCACTTAATAACTAATGTCCTTTAGGTATTGGCACCCAATTTATTCTAAAAAGCATTTCAGTGCCACACTGTTGTTAACTCTGAATGCCTTCAAGGCAAAAACAGATGGTCAATAAATACTGTCATTTCAGAGTTACCAACATTCCAAGAACAAATAAAGAAAAGGTTACAGTCCTGGAAACATTGAGACACTTCTCTGTAACTCTTGGGTGGTGAGTCTTGACATCCTCAGCATATTTTGATAGCTCCTACCCGCAAGTCTGATTTTATAATAGAAAAGGAGTGGATGCCGTACCTTTGTGGAAGCATTAGGCTAAGCCACTGAAACCTTAGGCAAGGAGATGTGACTAAAACAGTTTTCAAAGTTGAAGATGAAAATAGGGCTCTCATGGGATTTAGAAAGGAAATTCCAAGAGTGGGGCCAAAGGGGCTGAAGCCTGTATCATTAAAGGTGGATCAGGGAAGGGTGGGGGATAAGACGGAAGAACTTTGCAGAGAGTGTTTGGGATAAGGCAGTGAAGCAATCTCTAGATAAGAACAAGGAATTTAAGTTTTATCCAGAATCTTGAATCATAAAATGTATTAAGACACAATTAATACATTTGTTGACCTGTGCAAAATACATTTGACATTCAAGAGTTATTTTAGAAAATACTAGGAATAAAATGGAAATATTAAATGCTGAGAAACTGGCATACAGCTATTCTGTCCCATATCCTGTTGCTCACATCTTAATGCCTTCACTTGTTATTCGTGAATCCTAGTTGGACTCTGTGCCATATTGATCAGCCTTGGAGATTGACCATTTAATTCTTTTTAACTGCAATAACGGCAAATTTTTTGGCAGTATTTGTATAACAGTATAATTGATAAATAACAAAATAACCAATTGGAAAGCAGAACTCAACCAGTGAAGACAAAAATTGTCAGACATGACGGTCACAACAGATAACAAACTCAACATATTCCACTGTTTTCAACTTCTTCTATTGTAACTTCCAAAAGATGAAAGAAAATGTGCCATCATGGCAAAACCAATGTGCATATCTACACACCAGCAAATGAACAAATGCTGTACAGGAAGATGCAGATATTTGATGAGAGGCACAAGAAATTGTATGAGAAAGGTATAAAAGTTTGTCAAAAAATTGATGTTTTTTCATCTTTCACTCATACTTGTTGCTTTGCTTTCAATTAACATGGACAAGAATTTCAGTCCCCTAAATACTGAAAAAGAGAGAAAATAAAATATTAATTTTTCCTCCATGAAAATTAGATATATCTAATTAGCTTTTTATCAGTGCCACTGTTTGATTACTCTGATGAGCCTCCATCAAATCTAAGTCACTGATATTATGTGTAATTTGGTGACTTTCTTGCTTTGCAATTGTTTATTCTAGTCAAATGTGCTCCATTATCAAAGTACTATACTTATTGTCCATTAAGTCAATAACAACATGTTTCTGTCATTTCCCAAATTTTCAAATGGAAGGAGTGAGATAAAGAAATTAAATGTTTTTCGCTTCTCATCATTTTACACAAGTAGCCAGTGACCAAAAAGGGAAGGAAGAGGAAAAAACCACAGCCAGATCTCATGCAACAGTTTAAATGGAGACAGTGAGGGCTGGTCAAGTATTGCAGCATTCAAACATATGATCGGATGATGATAAATGTACTTTCAACAGTGGGCTATGCAAAACTAAGACCAGAATGCACTTCTAAGCACAGCAGTTAAGGCCTGTTGTTTGACTCATGCAATCAGGTATGTCATCAGTCATCCCAAATCTCACCCCACGAGAACAAGCTACAACTCACTTGGGAGGAGGATTCCTCCTCTTTGTCACTGCACCAGTTGTGTGGTTGAATACTCTACAGCTTCACAGGACAAGTGAGAATATTTTTAACGTGTTGTGAAATGCAGGGCGGAATTGTCCCAGATTTGCACAGAGTGCGGTAGCGTGAGGGGAAAACGTAATTTTACCCGCTGACCGCAGTGGTGGGTTTTCGTGCTGTATTGTCCCATTCCTATTTCATTGATTACGCAGCCACAGGGGAACAACGTCTTGCTGGTGGGTGGCCTCCGATTTGCTCGTCACGCCATTACCTCACCACTTCCTCATGCAGGGCGCCACATTTAAACTACAACCGCACGCACACTTTTCGATCCTTCCAGCCCAGGACTGCTCCGCTGAAGACATAGCCCCATAAGCCAAGAAGAGTGCAGCCCCCCCTATTCTGTCTCACATCCCTGGGATGCCTCCTGGACGCCGTGGAAGACCACCGCAATGTCCTCTACCCCGCTCTGGCTGCAGGAGGCCCATCAGTCTCACCACTCCAGTTTGGGAGGCAGTGGCAGAGGTGGTCAGTGCCAATGCTGCACACAAGAGGTCAGCCATCCAGTGCAGAAAATGGATGAATGATCTCATCCGTGCTGCCAGGGTAAAGCAACCATCTTATCACTCTAAACTCACACACTCACAAGACTGTCACACATTCACTGGCATCTCACTCACTGCCAGCTCAAGGGGCATCACCACTCACTTTCTCTCTCATTTCCATCTGGCCTTATCTCCTCTGGACACTGCCTCCTCAGCCCTCACCATATTGGAGGCCACTTGCACAAATCAACATGTGCCCCCCACCTCCCCTTCCCCCCCCCCCCCCTCTCCCCCAAACACACACACACACACACACACAAACCCTGGGATGGCCCCCTTGCCCTGAATCTCTTCCCTTGCCTGAGGCCACTTCTACCCCTTCCCCAAGCAAGCCCTAACCCTGCAGCTGTTGAAAAGCCATGCCCACCTTACAGCTGGCCTTGTAGGTGGAGACCTGCCCGTGAGCCCCCCTAAAAGTGATGTGGTGCTGCCTGCGAAGCCTGGTGCTGATGACCAAGAGTGTTGCCTGAAGTAAGGAAAGCAAACAAACCTCAAAGTCCCAAGCGAAGTGCAGCTCGCCAGGTGTGCATCTCTTATGTACATTTGCCCAGATGATCCAGCGTGGGGCGATGATTCTGGCGAGCTGGGCATATAATGACATGCTAAAGTATTGAAATTATGTTCCCAACGTACAGCGGTGGGAAATGCGGCCTGGCATTGACGGGTGGAGTGGACGATCACAAACTGGTTTCATGATAGCATGAAACCGATTTTTGGCTATCTCGCCAAGAGGGACATTTTTAAAAAACATGTGAAGTAGTCCTTGGTGTATTTTTTGGCTCTTTTTTCAGTACCTTAATTTCTTTAACACAATAGAGCTCAATGTAGGAGCAGACAAAACTAATTCTGAACCTTAATTGGACACTATTAATAGAGGGTTTGTGCAGACATGACATGTGGATGTTCAGTCATGCTGCAGTGTGCTCAGTACACCCCAGGCAATGAATCAGTCACTTCGCATAGAAAAGAAAATCTGTCTTTCTATGTCTCCTCCCCGCCACCCTCCTCTTTTTGCCACTGCAGCTCACAGACAGGGAAATCATCTTTCCTGATGGGATGCAGCGATCCGCTTGGGTTGTAGGCTAATACTGCATACAGCTGGTGTCGTCTTTTCAAATAAAATTAACTGCAGTCTTCGTGAAGGTTTCTTTCTACGGTTTTTTTTTGACATTGCACTTATATTCCTCTAGTTTTCTCCCCTTCCCCTACTTTTAGGATACAGTTCTGTTGGCACAGATTACTGTATTATCATTCATGCGTGATCCGAGGCAATGAGTGCCATTCACCCCCAGGGACATCACAACGAAGCCCAAACTCATCCTTACCCAAAGTCCATTCACAGCCACAAACAAATACATACGCGTTTATTCTAGTGGATGTCTCTGGATACAATTCAGGAACACAATCTAACAGTCATTATTTTTCCCCTTTTTTTTCCAAGGATATGTTTATTCATATTTCAGATGGATTGTTTATTTAAAAGTGGTTAACAATATGGTCCTTATCATGTCTTTGTAAAAGTAGTGTCTGTTGCTGGATCTTCTCTACAGTTTTATATGGGATGGAGAGATTAATGTCCTTTAAGACTGAATTTGGGCCTAATTTTCATGTAGGATTTTTCTGGTTTGTAGTCATTACCTCGGTTCTGAACTAAGCTAAAATTGTTTTTTTTTAGGTTAGTATGTATAACTTAAAAAGATTTATGTAAAATTACAGGATATTAAATAGGATGTTACTCATAATTTTAAATATTAAATAATAGATCTTATAAATTTACTATATCATCCAACAATAACTTATATTTATATAGCTCTTTCCATGTAGAAAATGTCCATTGGTACCTCAAGAGGTATAATCAGACAAAAACCAACACCAAACAAAAGGTGACATTAGGAGGGGGGGTGACTAAAAGTTTGATCAAAGAAGTGTTTTTTTGTGGAAGTGAAGGGAGATTAGAGGTTTAAGGAGCGACTTTCAGAATTTACAACCTATGCAGCCAAAAGCACAGCCAACATTGATAGAGTGAAGGAAGTGAGGAATACTAGAAAATTTGTACATACCTTTGTGCAGCTTACCCCTATGTTGTAAATTTAAAAATATTACTGCAAATGCCATTTGTGACTGGTAAACAAGGGAGATAAAAGAGTCAATTTCTTAATCCACCTTGGTTTATATTTTATTTTGGTTATGGTGCTTTCAAATTAAAATATTGCTACCCAATGTTGTAAAAGGTGGGCTATAAAAACCTTATTTGCCTTTTAAATTAAATTGTTTTTTGTTTATAACTTGAGAACACTGAAATATTGACGGTTTGTACCTTTTAAAATAAGAATTTTTTAACAATTTCGAAACAGGTACATTTTATGGTCACTGTTACCACCACGGAGCTGGGCTGGATGGGCTGAGGGCAGGGATATGTTACAACATCAGGGTATCCCCGATTCTTTTACCTGTGCTGTTTCTGACCACAGTTCTCCTCTAGCAGTGCAGGATTGGTGAATTACCTTTGTGATGAATGCTTTTTGTGAACCTCTAATAATGGTTAAATGTAAGCCAGGATGAAAATAAATATTCGCATTAACTGCATATTCCATAGAATTACTTGACAGATGTTAAGTAATTTCCTCCACAACACTCATCATCATCTTTGTCTTCCCTGAAGAAATAGACCATTGAATGGGAACACTCAACTGTCCAAGCTCAGTGAGGTGGATTAATTCAATTCATATTATATTATTATATGTGACCTTTAGAAAATGAAAGGGGTTATGGTTCACATGAAATTCTATTAGGTGCTGCAGATGCAACCAGAGAAACAAATAAAACACTCTGACAGGATTTCCTTTATTTCACAATTTATGAATCTGAAAAATAATTTATTTCTAAAATGGTCCAAATCTTAATCTAAAGTACAGGTTCCTGCACGTAAAGGTAGGTTGTATGTAACTGAGTGTCATCAAAGTATGGATTTGTTCTGTTGAGTGAAATGGTACACCTTCAGTGATACAAAGTGACATTGCCTCTTTTTTGGTCTGTTGAACGCACCATTAATTGCCCATTTATTTCACCAAATAAATCACATGATTAAAACCTTGAGTCATGTCCATATTCCATTCCTGCTAGGATGTTGTTTCAACACTTCCCCAGCAAGATGTCACGTAAGCTGAGGCAGCAAACGTTTGCTATTATTTCTGAAGATTAGCTGTACTGTTGTACTTAAGTTCACTTAAGAGACTCCTTCCTTATCTCTGTGTATCAGCTTTTGGATCACTTAGCAGTAGGGGTAAAGCAGATTCCTGTAAAAAACAGTTTTGACTAATAAAGAAAAGTTTTGCAGTAAATTGGTAACCTACACAGATTAGCTGCTGTTTCCATTTTATGTTAGACTAGCTGATCCCAGACATGCTGGTGGAAGGCCTGCAGCAATTGGCCTCAGTCCTCCTGGGTGAAAACCAGAAAAAATCAGCCAGGTTCACTCAAAGTGACTGGTCATCAGATGAAAACAGAACAAGGTCTTATATGATACACCATGCCTCACTGTTGAATAATTGCTATTGGGGTGAGGTACTTGAGGATGATTGGCACTCAAAGTACTGAATCCCAAGTAAGGAACCAAGAAAAAAAGAAGCATAGTGCTGTGGCACAAATGGCCTCAAATCATTATACATCAAAGTATTCAATCCAAGCGGCACTATCTGTAAAATTGAAAAGTGGAAGAGAGAGTTTCACTGAGAGAAGAACAAAGAGAACTGAAATGTTGAGAGAAAAGTGGCTGGGCAAGAGAAGAAGTAAAATTTTTAAAAATCTTAACAGAGAAGGGAGAAGCTACCCGCATGCTCAATCAGTGTGTTGATGTGAATTCCAAGGTTTTTTTAAAAAAGGATAAAAATTGATTTTTCTTTACTGAAAACACTTGTTTTCTATAATTGCTGTCTGGTTGTTGTGGCCATCACAGTATTTTGTCTGCCTTAATAAGAAGACAAGTAAGTGAGTTGACTGCAGTGTGTTAAAAAACTTCACTTCGACAATGAAAGAAAAAGGAAGAATACTTGTGGAAAAATGAGGTGTATCATCTGTGACCGTCATTAAAGTTTTCCTTCATACTTTATTGTTGAATCCATGATGCACAATATTTCCATGAGTACAGTATTTTCTTTTCAACCCTCCTATAATTAGTTTCAGGTAAAACAATGCTGTTATGGACAGAATTTACTTCAGGGTAAGTCTTAAGGTCATGGTTTTCTGGGGCATTACCTATATAAAACATACAGATGGTTGTGCATAGCGGACTTGCCTATCATTCAACTTTAATCTAATAGTTTAGTCTGGATGTTTTGGGTTTTCTTTTATTATGTAATTTCTTGGCCATCTGACTTGAAAAAAATCAAATCTGCTTTAGAGCCCTGTAGAACATGTGGAATGAGGATCATATTTTGGTTTCATTCGATAATTTTACATGAGGCAAGCAGGAGAGCCAAGTTTACCGACTGTATTTTTTTAAAGAGAATTAAGCAGAGAGTTAAAATGCAGCGCTGCCAAATCCACTGTTTTTTTCCGTGCTCCTACAGCTTAATAAATGTATTAACCATCATAGATTGACCAGTATTCATACTGACTGCAATCAAAACTTAGGGTCTTATGGTCACCTGCATATTATAAGCACACATTTTGACCTAAGCCAGAAGCTAATGCAGTTCAATGGCGAATTCCGTGTATAGTGATCACTTTTGTGTTCCATATTGCAGTCACTTTATTCTACTTTTATGAGTCTTGAGATCACAGCCTGTACAATTTTATTTCTGAGTTCCAGTTTGTTTATTTATGGTGAAGATTTTCTTTCAACCTTGTTCTCTTCCTGCTCAGAGAATCCACGGGAGAGTGGAAGTTGGTTTCTAGGCTTGGGTCCAGTTCAGCTTCCTCCACTAGCAGCTGAGTTGTTTGATAGATCAGTCACCTGTGAGTTACTGCCAGTTTGGCTGGTCCCTTCTGTGAACATAATGGACATGTTCAACTATATAAAAATCAAGAGAAATATACTTCTAAATGAATGTCTAATTTATCAAATTTGCAAGCTGTCGAATTTTACTCGTAAGAGAATGTGTCTGGTGCTTCAGAAAGCAAATGGCTCAAGGGAACACGGCACATGAGCTTAGAAATGATCGCATGTGGCATACTACTACTAACAGTATGGCCTGAAGCTTTGTAGCAACTGTGTGTGCTGCAAGGAGAACGTGATGGTGATTTCTGAAGACAGCTAAAGAGGCTTTGAAACACTAATACAGTAATTGGTTGTCTGGCTTCATCCACAGAGTCTGGGTTTGGAAGGTTTCATAAGTAATAAATGTTCTTGAAAAAGCTGAGCTCTTGCAGCTTTTTTAAGCCCTTTGGGGATTTTGGTGACTGTCTGTTCTCTCTCCTTTACTGTTTTGATGTTATCCTTTATAATGGGACCAGACTAGCCTACAGTTTAGCAAGACGGAGTTTGCATTTTTAGCTCTGCCTTGACCTGTATTGCTAACACGTGTCCGCTTTTATGGTGTCCAGGGACCTGGCTGACAGGATTAATCAGAGGGTTATTGGGTGAGCATGTATGCTCAGAAGGTTTTAACATTTAGTATAGTAGAAAATTATATCAAGAAAATAAAAGACTTGAAAGGCTCGTAGTTATATAACTGCCTTCATGAACTCAGGACGTCCCAAGCTGCTACCCAGCCAATCTATTAATATAGAAGGTTAGTCACTAGTATTTTGTAGCCAGACGCACACAGCAACACCCCACAAGCTGCAGTGAGGTAAATTAACAATGGTTCTGTTTTGGTGGTGTTTGTTCAACCATAAGTATTGGTCAGGATTACTAAATGAACTCCTGCTTTTCTTTGAATAGCGTCATAGATTTTTATGTGAAGCTGCATTACAACAGCACACATCATTTAAAGGGACACAGCCTTCATGATCATAACACAGCTTTCCTTGATAATTCAGTGGGGTGGATTTTCCCCTCTTACAGACTTCATTGTGGACAGGTGGCAGAGCATGCTCACCGACTACCTGATAGCAGCAGCAATTGGCCCATTGCAGTTTGAGGCCAGACCTGAAAACTCGAGTGGAATCGATCCAAACTGGTTTCATGGAGCCCGAAGGAGCATCCCTGCTTTACCTGGGCCTGGAATAACAGAGTTAACCTTACCTGAGGGCTCCTCTTTGACTGTGCCAATAGCTGACTTTGTAGAGTGTGCACAGTCAAACTCCAGTCAGTACTTTGCTGTCCCAAAAATGGCAAAATGGGATCTTCCATATGTCATGGCAGTCCTGTTTGCAAATTAAAGGGGTCTACCACTTGGCTCAAACAAGTGCTCAGAGATAGGCTTAGGGAAAGAATGTTGCAGCAACTTGTTTCAATAAGCAGCTGCAATCCCATTGACAATGCGTAGACACTGTTGGGGCAAGTCTAGTGTCGGCACACACAAAGTCAACTGTGAAACCTGGGATAAAAGCCGAAAATACTGGAAATACATTGCATGAAGGTTAAAAAAAATTGCAAGCCTATGGGAAAGAGCAAGAAGGGACTGAGATTAATTGGATAGCTGTACCAAAGAACTGATGCAAGCATGATGGGCTGAATGACATCCTTCTGTGCTATGATTCTGTATCAATCAATATTTAAATGAGAAGGAAAAGCTAATGTTTGACTGGTTTCTTACATCCTGGTGGAGGAGTTGAGCCAAAATATTAGCCTCTCTTTTTCCATATAATTGATTTCCTTGTTAGGCTTCCTCTTATTTTAAGATTTCCAGTATTTGTAATTTTCCTTATTACTGTTTATAAAACTGGGAGGTACTTCAAAACCTTAAGAAAAAGTTCAGAATTTTACACCAGTCTTGTACTTGCTGCAGCTTCCTACAAGCTGGTATCTTCTAACTGCAAAGATTGTCCAAAATGCATCGCCCATGGTTACTAAGTCTACATGCTCAGCAAAACAACATTGGGCTCTGTAATAATCTAACCAGACATAATCAGTGTAGTTCTGTTTCCAAAGCCAGACAGCAGGCACCTAGTTAGTGTTATAAATTCTATGCTCAGGGAAAATGAGACCATACTTCCTGTGCCATACCAAGTCAAAATACTCATTACTTTTAGCCTTTTGACAGCTAAGTATGAAAATATGGTGGTGGGGCCTTTTTTGACCTAGAATTATAATTGTTTCCATTTAGTGGGGATAGCATTGAAAATAAATAGTCAGGTTTTTATACTGTACAATTCTTTAAATTTAATCTTATGAATTTGCAAGGTGCTTAAGGCTTTTCAGTAAAGGAATTATTGTTAAATAGAAAGTAAATTAGACATTACAGATCTACAATGGGGTTTGTTTTTACAACATTTTTATTGTTTCCTTTTTAACTATCATTTTAACCCATTACGTGCTAAATAGCAGTCAAAATACACACAAGAAGATTCTAATACCTGCAGAAACATTACCTTGATTTCCAGTGCTGAATCTGGGAAAAGAGGTTTCTGACTTATGCTGTTCCCATATGAATGTTTTAATCTGCTCTTATTGAAACCCTTGTGTGCTTATGTGTACAAAAAGGGAATTTAGTACAAGCCTGTTTATACTCGGGTGGGAACAGTACTGATCAATAACTACCTAAAGAAGGGAGTGTCACTATTCAAATTGGAACAAGTTTTGTTGGTTTCTGTTGAAAAATAGACATAAGAATCTGCAAGTTTTTCCCCTTAAGTCTCCCATTATTTTTTTAGTCATAGTGTTCAGTGAGTTATATTTTTAAAAAAAATACTTGTTACATGGTAGGGATTTAAGTTCAGAAGATAAGTAATTTAGTAAGAGAGAGAGAGAGAGAGAGAACTCTTATTTCACATACTGTGATAAACTTGTCCAATAAGATACCGGGGCAGAGATTGAAGCAAATGATATAATAGGTTTAGGAGGCAAACATATATCTCTAGAAAGAAAAGGGATTGGGGAGAGGGTGAGAACATAGGGCTAATATCCACCATAAAGGATGGGTCTATTAGACCTAATAGCTTTTTCTTCCCAAAGATTTCTTTCGATGTAAAACTAATAAGAGGATATTCACTGAGGACCGCTATGGTGAAACTTTTGACTCAGCCAAGGAACACACAAGTGATGTGACATGAATGTGTTGAGTGGTGCGAATATCTTAATAAAATTGCCTCACTTAGAGACCATAAAGGATTAGTCATAAGGTCATTTGCATGGTATAAAAATATCCTGTCTTTAAATTAGATATAAAATGTATTCTTACTGCATATTGAGATATATTCTTCATTCCATCCCGATGTCATTTGCTTGTCTCCTGTAGCTGCCATCTCATGCTGGGATATGATTTCATGAGCACTGCCAACCCTCTGGTACCTCACCCAAATGGCTACTCTTCACTTATGAGCTTAGACAGTAAGTGTTGACAGATTAATCAACCATGAAGGACATTGCAACCAAATCTGATCCAATTCTCACGCAATGTCCATTGTACAAATATGTACTTTCCAACAGGAATCACTGGATGGGTGATCAGAAGTAAGAATTTAGCTGCTACTCCCTCCGTAACCCAGAGCACATGGGAGGATTGTAGGGACCCCAACATTATCCTAGCTAACATCAGTTGACTGAGCACAAGCCAGAGATTTATGTATGTCTCTGTTCTACTCCAGATAGCACATTTTTGCATTAAGTAGTTGCCAGAACTGGCTGGAATTAAAAAAAAATATTAGCTGTTATTGGTTGGTGAGGAGCAAATTCATTTTTTATGTTTATATTTCCCAGTATGCTTTTTGGATGGATGCTAGCAATGAACAGAATTAGTTTGTGGCATGAATATTGGCTAAGGGAGGGAGACATAGGACTGGTCTTTTTGAAACCACATTGTATGGGGGAGGGTGGTAGAACCAAGTTGAACGCTAAATAGTGAATAGTGAAAACATATTGTGATGTTTTCATCACGATAGAAACTGATTAATTTTCTTTTTAAAATATTGTTGAGCTCATTCTCCTTGGTTCCCCTTGTGGTCTGGGAGTAATGGATAACATTTTAGATATATGTCCTTTTTGTTATTTTCTTGATCTTGGGGGGTGTTGGTTTCTTAAATAAAATAGTTTGGGGGAGAAGAACCTCTGCCTGTTGTTTCACTTTTACTGGCTGACTTTCCTGGTTGTTGTTTAAGATATTTGTCCCTCTTGATTGCGCACACAGTGTACTGTGTCACTGGCAAGTGTCCAACTCTCTTATGTTGCAGAGCCAGGTAAAGAATGCTTCACAAAAAATGTGCTTCAACTTACATAATTGCTTCAGTAACTCAGAGGACTGATTGTTTAAACATGAGAGAATGTGCCACGGCCATATGTGCTGCTTGCTTGAGTTGTCATTCGTTATGTTACACTTTCATACACCACCCCCCTGTTTGGAGCACAGGAGCAGGCCATTCAGCCCCATGAGCCTGTTCTGCCATTCAATTAGATCATAGCTGATCTGTATTTTAACTCCATCTACCTGCCTTGGGGCAGCAATTTCCCGTCGGTGAACAAGGAGGGCGGGGCCCGCTCGCCGACGCGTAAGGTGACACGCGGTGATGTGGGGCGGGTGTCCTGACATCACCACACACCATTCAGATATTCAGTTCGGCAGGCACACAGCCAACTCGGCTGCGCGCCCACCGAACTGTCAAAGGCCTATTAAGGCGTTTTAAAAAGTAATTAAAATAATTAACTGAGTTGCCCGTCCAACCTTAAGGTTGGCAGGCAGGCGAAGAGCCCAGGCGGCCTGCGCATTTTTCATGAAACCTCATCCACAGGCGGGATGAAGTTTCATAAAGGGTTTATTATTTAAATATAAAATTTTGATATAAATAATGGACATGTCCCAGCTGATGTGACAGTTTCACATGAGGGGACATGTCCTTAATTTTTTTTCCCACCTTTATTCAAATTTCCATAACATAAACAAATATCCCTGAGGCATTATTAATATTGAAACTTTGTATTCCTCACTTCCACTAGATATATCCAGACAAAACTGTAGGTGTTATAATTGTAATGAATTACTATTTACAAAAAGGAGAGGGGAGGTTAAGCCTTTAATAAGTGAAAGGTAATTTTTGGGAGGGGACAGATGAGACATGTAACCCATAATTGTGTGCATTTTGAAGTATTTGAATCTAAAAAGGGATATGCTGAACATGCAGGATATCTCTACACGCAAGGAACCACTCAGGGAATCTCTCCCCTCCCCGCCCGCACACAGAGCGCTCAGCGCTTCTGGGCGTGCGTCACGATGGGCGGACCTTAATTGGCCCGCCCACGTAAAATGGCAGCGCGGACCCGATCGGGGGCACCAATCGGGTTCGCCCCCGTACAACCCCTCCCCCGACGGGGGGGTGTTTTCTAGCCTTGGTTCCAGAACACTTAACTGTTGGCTGATTGGGTTAGTTCACCATAAGGTGTGTCACTAAAGCATATATATATAAAGAGCGTCCAGTTCCAATCATTGTTCTGTGTTGTGTTAGCCACACTTAATTAGAGCAGCAATTGTGGTGTTATAATTGGCCACAACATCCTTGGCCTCGGGAAAGGAAAAATCACCTGTGTTTCCTGCTGTTGAGTAAAACTTCTGGAACATACAGACATCGAGTGACAACAGAGTCTGGCTTCACTGTAAAGTTGTAATGGGAAAAGTCTGCTAACATATCCAGGCATTCACAATGGCCACTTGAGTAAATTGCCAGGAGGTTGCCAGCAGATATGAAACTGAACCCCAGTACAAGTCTGTCCTTTAGCAGAAGGAGGAAGAAAATGGGAGGTGAAGTGGGGAGGCAGTTGGACTCAATCTCATGGGCCAAACTTAGTGCTGTTGGCAGGGGTTCCACCAACGGGTGTGAAAGCAGACTGACCCTACTTCAGCGGTCTGCAGGGACCATTGCTGCATCTTGTCAGCAGCAGCCAGTGCTGCCACCAGGGCGGCTTTCCCTATTAAGGACAGCCACCCACCCTCGATCGGAGAGCCAACAGCCTCAGCAGCGGGTCAAACGCCTGCTTCGGCAATATATGATATCAAAAGAAAGTTTATGCATTGGGTACTTGTTTTCCTTAATATACACTGCACACATCTGGACTATAGAACATAATTAAACTAAACCCATATAAAATTCCAGTTGGTTAAAGTTGTTCAGCAGATTTAACTAATGGTTTTCCACAGTTCTAACAAAATTAGCTAATTTCCTATTTAATCTATTCCAGTACAACTGTGTTTCTGGCACACTCCTGGCAATGTGGAAAATTGCTCAGTTATACTCGATCAATAGAAAGCAGGATTTAACTAACCCAGCCAATTCCCACCCTATCAACTTCTCCAAATCACCCGCAAAGTGATAGAAGTCATCACCAATAGTGCCGTTAAGCAACCTTTACTCAGGAATAACCTGCTTGTTGATGCTCAGGCTGGGTCGCGCCAGAATTGCTTGACTTCAGACCGTGTTATAATCCCTGATCCATGCATGGACGTGGGAGAGTTGAGTGCCAGAGGAGAGCCAATAGTAATTGCTGTTGAAATTGGGACAGTATTTGACTAAGTATGAAATTAAGGAGCCCAGATAATTCGGGGATCAGTGGCTGGAGGTTATTCATACCGAACACACTGGAAAGTGGTATCACCAGTAATGGTTGAAAGCCAAGGGCTTCCCACAGAGAAAAAATGAATGTGCGGGATGTTTTCAACCACTTTGGTCTTGAGCACTTTCTACTGGCCAATTCAAGAGTGAAATCACAGGACACAAAAGGAACTGGTCCTGTCTACCCATTGTCTCAGCCAAGAACTGCTGCAGGATGAGAAAAGGAAAATAAGTGGCTTATGGGACAAATGTCAGCTGAAAAAAAATTGAAAGAATAAACATGTGAATACTGGGGGTACAGAACTGTTTGTGACATTTCACATTTGTGACATTTCACATCTGACACTTCATTCCTGGTTTGTCATTCAGTAATGTGTCCTAAGGAATATGTAGTGTAAAGTTTGTACAAGTTACAGTATATATGTTTTCTTTATCTTCAGCTTTCAGTTGTGTTCTTTGTCATGCTTTCTCCCCTCTTTCTTCTTTTCACTCCCTTTTGTAAAGAAACTGACTCTTTGAGGTATAGTTCTAAAGGCATCAGCCATCAGATGTACCCTACCCAAGTAGCCAGCGCACACATGCACTTTTTCACAAGTTGGCTGGATAGCTATCAGTTAAGATTCCTGGCTTAGCCGATTTTCTTTCTCTAAACAAGGGCTACTCAGGTCAATTTCAGTGTTCCTTCCCATTTCTCCTGTTCAGCCCCTCTCAATCCAACAAGGATTGAGGACTGAACCTGAGAACTCCCTTTTCTGCATTGCAGAGCTACTCACTGATTAAACTTGTTAGGCCATCAAGGGAGTCATTACTAATTTTATATTGTCTCAATGTATCGGGAGTGGCTTGTACAGTTTTTGACATTCACTTTAAAATCTGAAACAGCAGATTTAAAATTATCTGAGCAGATTATGCCTGATGGAATCTACCATATTACTATTTGCCAAATAATGTAAAAACATCCATTTATCACTGCCTTTCATTTAATATTATCTCACTGTCAAAGATTGAATCATAAAGGTTGTTTCCTATAAATGAAAATTATTTCTCTTTTTATTTACTCCCTATTGCGCGACTACTGCAATCAGTGAGGAAGGATTTAAAAATGTCAGTTGCGCTGTTTGCTGTGCATAGTCTTAAAGCAGCAGAGGCACAAGTTTGACATTCAAAATAGCTTTTCCTGGGGTACTTGTAACGTCAGCTATGTGATTTGATTGTGTTGTAAACCTGCTCCTAGGTGCCTGTTGTTTCATGCAAAACCCAACCCATCAAGCAGAAAATGGACTAGATCATGTCCAACAGTAGTTTTACACCCCACCTGAATTTACTTTCCATTAACTTCATTGGAGACTAAAATCATGCAGGATGTAAGCAAGTCTTTTAACACAAACCATTCAGTTTCCCTCTGGGTGGATTAGGTTAAAATTAACCTGTTGTTGAGAGGGTGTTAATGAAAGTGCTGCAAGCAATTTGTGGTATATCTGAATATCCCTATGTACTCGTTGACCTGCATTTTAAATAACATCTCCATTTTAAAATTCTCGTTCTTATTTTCAAACCCCTTCGTGGCTTTGCTCCTTCTTACCTGCAATCTCCTCCAGCCCCACAACCCTTTAAGTTATCTGTATTCTGCTAATTCTAACCTCTTGAGCATCCCTGATTTTAACTGATTCACCATTGGCGGCGGTGCTTTCAGCTGCCAAAGCTTTAAGCTCTGGAATACCCTCTCTAAACCTAACCACCTCGGTACGTATCTTTCCCCCTTTAAGAAGTTCCTCAAAACCTACCTCTTTGAGTGAGTTTTTGGTCATCTACCCTAACACCTCCTTATGTGGTTCAGTGTCAAATTATTTTTGAAATCGTGCTTGTGAAGTGCCTTGGGATGTTTTATTACGTTAAAGGTGCTGCATAATAAGTACAAGTTGTTGTTAATATGTCTAAGGTGGTCGTGTCTCCTATTGTTTCGGGAAATAGGTATTGCATTTCAAATAATTAAACAATTGCTGAAACCTGTGATTTCCAAAACATTTTAAACTCTGAAAGTACATATATCAGTGGCCTGCATTTGTTCCAGGCCCAGTTGAGGTTTTGGCTCTATGAGCTGTGTACTTTAATCGTAGAGTAAATGGTACACAGACTTTGCAGCTGCAGCTTGGAGGCTGTTCAGATTCAGTCGAGCCTTGCCAGGTCCCTTCTTTTATCAGCCTCAGCTTTGTAGTGTTCCCACACAAGAGTTGCCAACTAAAACTGGAGAGAGGAAAAAGAGCTTTCTCTATAGATCCACAGGCATGGTTTCGACTGGTCTCAGCCCCTGGCCATTTGCCAGTATGGCAAGAATTACAGCATTAGAGTGCTGATAGCACTGCTTGGCTCTTCCTTTCCACACCAAGATGAAGGAGTTGGCACATGACCAATTTCATCTTACTGAGGCTGCTGTTGCTGCTGTAGCTGCCTTGAAACCTTTGGGAGCATTGTCTGTCACCCACACTGCTCCTTTGGGTCTCTAGCAGACTTACTCTAACAGAATTGCTTTCCCCAAAGTGAAAGGGCACCGTACTTAAGAGAGCCATTATCCATGCCACTAGTCTCATTGGAATTCAGCATCATGTCTTCAGATCAAAATGCGTTGGAGACTGGGAATTGCAATTTACTGCACAAGCATGCTTTGCAAAATGCAATCTGAAACTGAAATGCAAACACAAAAATGTAGAATTTTGTCTGAAAAGTTTAGATAATTGGCATGTTTTACCATGTAGAACATATACAGTTCAAACAAAGTATGCCTGCATTGCAGCATTGTTATTAACAATTTAAACCATGCATAGAGCCATCTTTTTAAAAATTGTCCCCGCACTTCACTTCCATCCTCTCTGAAAGTGCTGACTCGTCCTCAGATTTGATTTCATGACTGCCAGATGGCCTTTCCCAAGGAACCACTCTTCAACTGTGAGCCTGGCAGGCCAGTTGACGGGGGGTGGGGGGAGGGGGAATGCGGTCAGCCTGAACCTGACATCATTCAAAGTACATAAAGATGACTTTTCCAAGTGCAGTGCAAAAACCGTAGGTAATATTCTTCTTCTAAACCAGGTAGATCAGAGGCTAATTTAGCACCTGAACTAACATGAGCCCAAGTTGAAGTCAGTTAACTGAGCATAGACAGGGAGTCAAAGCTGAAACTTAACTGGTGTGTATATCTGAGTACAATTTTGAACAGTGCATTCCTGCTAAGACACCAGAGGGGCTTCAGTTCTTCTTGAGGGCCAGTCTTTTAAACTACGAAGTACAATACAGCCAAATAAAACAGCAGTTTTACTCCTTAATGAAAAATTACTTGAAAAATGATGACTTCAGAGACTTGACCACAAAATCCAAGCTAACACTTCACTGAAGGTGCTGCACTGTTGGGGGTGCAACCTCTTGGATGAGATGCCTGCCCTCTGAAGTGGGCATACAAAGATCCAATTGTAATATTCAGGAAAAGATTAGAGGTTTTATTTTTTTGCTGGTGTCCAGGCCTATTTTTATCCCTCGACAAGTGAAACAGATTTATCTCATTGCAGTTTGTGGGGCCTTGCTGTGTGCAAATTGGCTGGAATCATTCCCTACATTACAACTGTGACTTCACTTCAAAAGCGTTTAATCGGTTGTAACATTTTTTGAGACATCCTGAAGTTGTGAAAGATGATCAATGCAAGCCCTTTCTTTTACTGTGCATATGTGATATCCTTTTTAGACAATGTATACATAAGTGGCACTGATGGCAACATTACATTAGTGTAAAACTCACTGCTCTCAAGTCAGAACATTTTAAAAAGGAGAACATATATAAGCACATACAAATAGATTTTATTATTTGCTGCGCTGTTTAATCCTGAAAACTATTTGGCACCTTTTCTGGAGGAAGTCTTGCTTAATTTAAGAAATTCACTAGAATGGAAACAATACATTGGGATTTTCTACTGGGATGAAAACAAGATGATGAGAGTGTACAACAAAAGCTTATGGTAAGAGATTTAATAAAATTGCATTGGCTGAAATGATTACACAGCAAATGTTCACAAAGGTTACAGCACACTTAACCTCTAAGTGATGCTTGTCTGTTTCAGTCAACAAGGAAATAATTGCATCAGAAATGTGCAACTATCAACAGCATGGTTCAGTGATCTGATAAATAGTTTCTGGGATACTTAATTACAAAATAATGTACCCCTATTCTATCATGGATCGGCACCCTGATTGTTAACTCAGTTACTTTACTCTTATTACAGTGACTCTGGTACTTTAAGCCTTCAGTTATGCTGCCACTTTAATGTCAGTACAAAGTGGTTTTGGATATATATTGTGAAGTTGCCAGTGCAGCCCTGATAGATGTCACATCCTGATCATAAAGTCAAGTAGCAAGCCTTCTCTGACCTGTCATCTGACACCGGTTGGAGTTTGCACCAAACAATATAATTCGAGGCTGGTGCAAAGTTGCGTTTTATAAGTACTGATAAACCAAATAACTTTGTAGGGCTTTGTAAGACATCTTTAAAATTGCATAGAATTTACAGCACAAACAGGTCATTCGGCCCAAGAGGTCAGTGTTAATGCTGCACACAAACCTTTTCCCACCTGACTTCATCTCACCCTATCAGCAAATCCTCCCATTCCTTTCTCCCTGAACTACTCGTGGCAGCAGGGTTCACATTGTCACCATTCCCTGAGAAGTTTCTCCTGAATTATTTCTTGGATTTTTTAGTGGTTATCCTTTATTTATGACCCCCTAGTTTTGGAATCCTCCACAAGTGGAAACATCTCCTATACGTCCACCCTATCAAACAAATGCTATATAAGAATGGACTCTCCCACCCGCAGGGTTGGATTTAATGCAGCCTGTTGCAGTGGTAAACATGGCGACCAGGCCCACTTAATGAGTCTCCCAGCAGTGGCAAAACCTCCCCAATTAAGACAGAGACTGGAAGAGGCTGACGGATTCCTGGCCGGTGGCGGTGGGACGTCAGTTGGGCTCATTGATGAGTCAGTTGACACCCATTGTCCCCGAATCCACTACAATTTAGTGGTGGCTCAGGGATTAAATGGGGGCTGCATGGCTTCCCTGTGCCCATGAGAGGTCGCCCAGCGAACCCAATCCTGTCGGTTTTGCCAGCAGCCTCCTGGGGGGGTGGGGGGGTGGGGGGTGTCTTCGTAGTCAGGCATTCTGTGCCCAATCAAGGGGCCCAGCGTCAGGCAGTAGGAGAGCCGCTGAAATCCATCTCCCCACCACCGCAATCCCCACTCTATACCCCCATCCTGCCTTCACTTACCTTTGGTCTAGGGTGCCATGATGATCCTGGGCCTCTTGATGAGTACATCTCGTAGGGAAAATGTTAGAAGCTATTATTAAAGATGTTATAGCTGGACACTTAGAAAAAATTTAAGGCAATCAGGCAGAGTCAACATGATTTTGTGAAAGGGAAATCATGTTTAACCAATTTATTGGAGTTATTTGAAGGAGTCACGTGCTGTGGATAAAGGGGAACCAGTGGATGTACTGTACTTAGATTTCCAGAAGGCATTTGATAAGGTGCCACATCAAAGGTTATTGCAGAAAATAAAAGCTCATGGTGTAAGGGGTAACATATTGGCGTGGATAGAAGATTGGCTAGCTAACAGGAAACAGAGCTGGCATAAATGGGTCTTTTTTCTGGCTGGTAGGGTGTAACGGGTGGTGTGCCACAGGGATCAGTGCTGGGGCCTCAACTTTTTACAATTTATATAAATGACTTGGATGAAGGGACCGAGGGAATGGTTGCTAAATTTGTTGACGACACTAGGATTGGTAGGAAAGTAAATTGTGAAGAGGACATAAGGAGACTACAAAGCGACCTAGATAGGTTAAGTGAGGGGGCAAAGGTTTGGCAAATGGGGGATAATGTGGGCGAACATGAAATTGTCCATTCTGGCAGGAAGAGTTAAAAAGATGCTTATTATCTAAATGGTGAGAGATTGCAGAGCTCTGAGATTCAGAGGGATCTGGGTCTCCTAGTGCATGAATTACAAAAAGGCAGATACAGCAATTAATTAGGAAAGATAATAGAATGTTATCATTTATTGTGAGGGGAATTGATTATAAAAGTAGGGGGGAATTGATTATAAAAGTAGGGAGGTTATGCTTCAGTTACACAGGACACTAGTGAGACCATATATCGAGTACTCTGTACAGTATTGGTCACCTTATTTAAGGAAGGATGTAAATGCTTGGAAGCAGTTCAGAGAAGGCTTATCAGACTAATACCTGGAATAGATGGGTTGTCTTATGAGGAAAGGTTGGACAGGTGAGGCTTGTATCTGCTGGAGTTTAAAAGAGTAAAGAGGTGACTTGATTGAAACCTTTAAGGTCTTGACAGGGTGGATGTGGAAGGGATGTTTCCTCTTGTGGGAGAATCTAGAACTAGGGGTTACTTCTTAAAAATAAGAGGTCGCCCATTTAAGACAAAGATGAGGAGAAATTTTTGAGGGTAGTGAGTCTTTGGAATTCTCTTCCCGAAAAGGCGATGGAAGCAGCCTTTGAATATTTTTATGGCAGAGCTAGATAGATTCTTGATTAACAAGGGGGTGAAAGGTTATCAAGGGTGGGCAGGAATGTGGGGTTGAGGTTACAATCAGATCAGCCATGATCTTACTGAATGGCTGAGCAGGCTCAAGGGGCCGAGTGGCCTACTACTTCTCCTAGTTTGTATGTATGTATCTTACCACCAGCAGCTCTCGCTACCACTGGCGGTATATGAAGCTGCAGCCTCTGGTTGGTTGGCAGCTCTCAGCAGGCAGGATTTCCACCACCATGGAGCCCAGTTGCAGGGAAGGCCCAAGGGTGGTCGCTTAAGTACCTGAACCCGACCAATGGGGTGAACCCCACAAAATTCCAACCACGTTCTCCAAATATTAGAATTGGCAATAGGGGAAAGAAAAGCTTTCAATGAGGCATATTGTACAGCTCCTTTGTAGTTTACCTCACTGCTGCCTGGGTGGGATACATAGCTAAAAGTATAATTTAATGTGCCAACTTCACATCACACTTCAAAGGTACTGTTCTGTGACAGGTAGCAGCAGTGTTTCTTTACTTTAAATGGAAACACAATGAAACCTATTAAAATTACAGGTTATATTCAGACAGCTCCTTGTTTTAACTTTCTTCCTTATGCATTACCCCTTTTCCAACAACTCTTGCTGTTCCCTAACTTGGGGGATTAAGCAACAGCATTCCTTGTCATGGTATCTGCCAGTGCTCCCCAATAACTGTCTGAAGCCGCTTTATTCAGCATAAGTCTAAAACGCTGTGGTTTGACTTATGTTATAGGATTTCATGGTGTATGGTTTAATACTTAGAAACAGACCCTTGATACTCCCCTGATGTTCAGTTTCTCAGTGCATTGCGTGGTGCACAGGTCCATATACACCAGGAAAGGGTTAAGCTAAATTCCTGATCCGCACTGGCTCAGCTAAGTGGCAGTAGAGGAAGCTACATTAATCCCAGGGCCTGAATTTTACTGGCCCCCGGATGGCAGAAATGTAAGTGAGGATGCCAGTAAAATAGTGGGAGCCACATTGGAGCGTCTCCTTGTTACAGTCCCACCTCCAGGGATCTTTCTCAACAGGAGATGGGCCAGGGTGCAGATCAGCTCCCTGCTCCATGGAGGCAAGCAGCCAATTTGGGCCCCTATTTGGGACATTTTCTGGTGGCAGAGGGGTGGTGTGCGGGGAGGTCATCAGCTTCATGGAGGCAACCTTCCTGCAGCAGCCTCGAGAGGCCTATGCCCCAAAGAGGAGGCTGCGAGCCAGAAAGGCAACCCCAGCGATTCTTTGGAGAGGTTTCTCATCTGATCGGCAGGGCCTTGCACCCTCGGCCATCCAGAATCTTCAAATACTAAACCTCTCCAGGGCTCCTCCATTTTAAGACATCCAAGAGGTCTCCAAGCTGGCTCAGCATCGCCCACCTCTCCCTGTGGCGCTGCTGAGACTTCAGAACTGCCAGCCTTCTGGGCCAGCAGCCTACCCGCCATCCTTAATGGGACCTCCACCTCCAGTAAGATTACTGAGCTGGTCCTGCTGCAGGCAACTGCCACCTCAGGAATACCATCTGGTCCCGATGTTGGTGTCCTGAAGCCCGTGTAAAATTCAGCCCGTTGTTTCTACAGAGTACCAACAATACTCACTAACTTTGGCTCTGCAGGAATGGTTACCTGAATGAGAACTGAGTTAGAATGTTACCAGTGCTCCAAGGAATAGATTGAGGAGTGATTACATAGAAAGTAGAAGGTTAGGTGTTGATTAGATTGAGGCCTTTAGAATTTTGAAAGGAATTGTTAGGGTAAATAGAGAGAAACTTTTTCTGTTGCTGAGGAATCTAGGACAAGGATACATAGGGCTGGATTTTACAGGTGGGGGAGGGGCCATATTTGTCCCCTCCCGTAGAAAAGTCGGTTGCAAACCAACCAACTTTAAAAGAAAAAGGTGCCCCACAGTGTTAATACATTTAGGGCAGCCTCAACAAGCTCAGTGTGGGACTTCTGCCCCTCAGTAGAAGTGAGTACATCAGATTGTCTGGCAGCTCTTGCAGTCACACCTTTGGGACTGCAAACAGGTGTCCATGTTGTCTTCTTCATAATACTAAGTCCAGGCTTTTTGATGGGGTGGGATTGGGCGCCATAGGGAAGGGTGGGAGGAGATTGGGGGTCAGGTTTTGGAGGCTGGGTGGGTACCATCTTGGGGGGAGTGCCCCCAATGCACATAGGACACTCCCCAAAGGAGGTACACCTCCATCCTTCCCGCCTTTTCACCAGAGTTGGTGAAAAAATGGCCTGCCTACTCTTGTCCATCTTCCACCACCAATCTTATTATGGTGGGGGAGGGGGAATTAGGCCTATAACTTCCCCTTAATTGGCCAGTTAGGGACCTCAATAGGCCTATGGGCAGGCAGGCTAGCAGGCGCCTTACCCACCCACTATTATGGGGAGCGAGTTAGGGGGTGGAAGGGAAGGCAGTGGGCTAGCCACCCGTCATATTTTACATTCCCCACTGCCAAAATACACACCTGCCGGAGGACGCAATATCTTAAAATCAAAGCTAGACCATTCAGGAGAGAAGATAGGGAACACTTCTACACACAAAGGGCGGTAGATCTGTGGAAACCTCCTATAAATATCAGTAGATGTGGGCACAATTAATAATTTAAAATCTGACATTTATTTTTGCTAGCCAAAGTATTAGGGGATATGGAGCCAAAGCAGGTGGATGGAGTTAGGATACAGATCAGCCATGATCTCATTGAATTGAAAAGCTTGATGGGCTGAATGGCCCACTCCTGTTCCTATGCTGTGGTATCTATGGAACCAAAGCCCAGTCGATATCATACTTTAGCAAAAGAGGACAGAAATTTGGGTGCTAAAAATGACCCTCAGGAACTATCCCTCCCAAGAAGCTCTGGCTGTTGTCGGTTTGACATGTATAAATACTATCATTTGATTAAGTTCCTTCCCAATTTATATCCTTGTCTCGTCTCACCACATTACTTCTCTATAATTGGCTGCCTGAAATATGCTGCTGTAAGGCAAGACTGCCAATTTCAACAGAAATCTGCTGGAAGATCTCGTCTGCCCTGTGTTGCTTCAGTAACAAACAGTAGATTCAAGTAACATTGGCCTTTCAATTTTTTAAATTCTTCCTGGTATCCTTGGAGACCTAACAAATAATATAGCCTGGTCTTTATCAATCTCCCTGTGGACATCTTGTTATCTTCCTTAGGCACCTAGATTTCTGTGTGAATTCTTAAAAATTAATTTTAATTTTTTAGCATTGATCCAGGTTTGTGAGAGAAATTAGCAGGTTATATTTTTACTCTAGACTTTTGGGTGTTATATATATATATATATATATATATATATATATATATATATAAATATAAATAACATATATATATAAAATTGCTTAGAGCAAAGATTTCCTCTTTATTGCAGCTGTGCATGTGTGTAGGTTATTCTTTTGCTCTTGGTGTCACTCAGCTGCACAACCGCTTGCTTTTGATGTGGTGTACGAACATGAGCTCCTCAAGATTCCTTTAATGACTTAAATCATCACCAAATTTAGTATGTCTAGCAGTTTTGTGGTGTCTGGGAAGGTCCGCAGCCATTACAGCTTTGTCTATCCGGTGCTCTTGGAACATGGAGTACTGGAATGTTATGAGCTCTACGGTATGTCTGAGAATGTAGTTAGTGGCTTTCCAGAGGGGAGAGAGGTCATGTTTGTGCTGATCCAGACTGGACCAGGAAGTCTATGTGTCAAAGAGGCACCCTTCTCAGTTTAAAAAAAAAACTCAAGTATGTTTTCCTCATTTGAAATATTTGAAAAGGATCCAATTCCCAAGTTCCTCGTCTTAGTATAATTACAGTAGAAGCATGTGATTAAAAATTCCTGTTCTTGTATCTGCATCAGGCTTATGCCTGATGTCCTGGTGGCAGATTCCATTCTAGTCAGTGAAGGAATTCAAAACATCATCAGACAATCTCCTAAAAATAATTTATCCAGTTCAGCAGTGTTGTAGTTTTGACTACATAATCATGAAATAGTCGCAGCTAGGTCAACGTAAACAACTTCTGCTTCCCAACTTTGAATTTAAGGCAAGTATGGGGGCCCATTTTTAAAAAATAACTTTGTTTTCTTCAGAGCCACATTGTGAATGTATACACATGAAAAGTAGAAATGCCCTTTTACTTTTTATTTCTTCCTGTCCAACTTTCTTTATACTTTGGCCCAATGCTGCTCCTATTCCTTTCAGCCTCTGAAACCTGTTCTACCATTCATTTAAGTCATGGCACATCGATATCTTGACTCTATCTACCTGCCTTGGTTCAGTACCCCTTAATACACTTGCCAAAGAAAATTCCATCAGTCTGTTTTGAATTTTTTTATTGAGCTAGCCCCAACAGCCTTTCGAGCCACAGAGCTCCAGATTTCCACAACCTACACTGTCATCAGCTGAGTTAGGGATTGCTGGGTACTAGTCATCCCTTGGCACCTGATACAAGTGACATTTTCCATATGTGAATGTAGATTGTGATCGTCAGTGAGCTATTAAAGTAGGGGGGTATTACAGCTGAGCCTGGCTCTGACTTCACCTGATGTCCGGGCATGTAGGCATGCCGCATGTCTTGCAACAGGGGCGATCAGGAATTTCGGCTGAAATTGGAGCACCCTTATTACTACCGTTCCTGACATTAACCATAAGTTAGTGCGACTGGAGATTGAAACAAGCACTTTACTGGTCTATGTAGAATTCTAACCTAAAAGGCTCCTTGCACCATTCATTCTTCTCCCTTCTGAAGGGGCTACCTGCTGCCAGGCCTCTGCCATTTCTGTTTGTGATTGGGTACATAGTGGAGCAATCCCAATATGCCACTGTCCCTCCTCCCATGGCATGATGCACATTCAATGGCAACTGATTATGCCATTGGTCTAGCTGAGTTGCTGTCTCTAACTTTGCTTCCAGCTGCTCCAGTTAGGGTACCTAAATCATCGTGATTTGTTTTTCCAATTATACTTTCAAATCCTGCATTTTAACTGTTTTCTTAAAAACTTTGTAAGTGAAAACCAAACCCAAGTCATTCTATGCAGAAGTTTTTAAACTAACATTTGGCTGAAAATGATACAAACTCCTTTCCAGCTCTGATTCCATTTAGTTTTTTAATCAACAGGAAGTGCAAGGAAAAACTCAGGCGCATCAGTTATTCCCCAAAGTGCCTTACACTTCCCTAGTGCCCTAGCTTAAAAGCCATCAGGAAAATAAGAAGGCAAGCCAGAAAAGCAGACTTACAGAAAAATAGTGTGAAAGTGTTGTTTCTGACAAAACAATTGGAACAGTAATCTGAAAGATGTAAACAGGCAGATGGAATCATTAGTTGCATTGTATGTTGTTTGAACAATTTTCATATTGGATCCATAAACCTTTTTGTTATAAGCATCCTGCACTTAAAGTTTGAATAGTATTTAATGCTGGATATGTGGTGAACTGCATCTGTCCACCACCATCTGGCTGCTCTGTATCTAGATATACAGGTGTATATTCAGGCCTTTTCTGAGCATTGATAGGCACAACCAGTCACTTAATTCCAAAGGATGCTCGGCAAGGGCATTAAATATTGGTAAAGAAGGTTTACCAAAATTACTCTTTGTCACAGCTTTAATATACATGTACCAAGTGCAGTTGTATTTTGTTTTCATCCTAAATTTCTCAGAATTCAACAGGAGACTTCAACTCACTCTTTTATGTTTCTATTGGCATTTTGTTGTTGTAGAATCCTTTTTAAGGAGCAGGTAGGCAGACTTTTTAGAGACCTGGTGATCAAATATAGCATCCCTCACACTTAAGCTCTCTGAATGTCTTGCTAAAATATGTTCTTTATATTAAGTAGACAGAAGCTCTGCTTACGTACATTTCTCATCTTGCTTTGGAGAATGTTGATGAGTTTTCTGCAAGTATTAGACATCCTGATTGACCAAAAAATACTAGTATTTTTTGTTGTGGAAATGCTAGTTGATTTTAAAAAGATAAATTGTGGGGAGAACTTTGTAACTTGTGTATTAGAAATGGCATGCAGCACAGTCTTTTCAAATCAACAAATACCTCCTATATTGTTGCCACAAACTGCTGGGTATGAAACTCATAGTCACAGCTATGTGGTCTGGGTGGATCATGTTATTACAATACCATTCAGTGTGTAACTGTGGTATATGTGTCTTTATATTGTGGACTACATTCTGCAGCTGGGTATGAGAAAATGTTGTATGAACTTGTAATTTAAAATTCATTTTTTGTTAAATGAGGGGATTGAAAGCTATCACATTAAACAGAATACTATCTAATTGTTTAGGAGTACAGAACTTGAGTATTGCTGAAAAAATAAATTTTTTGTCAAAGTTTTTCGTCTTGCACTCATCAGGACAATTCGCAAGAAAATACCAAAGAACAGGGACTTTGCAGACAGAAAGAACATGTACACACATTGTGCCTGTTTCAGCTAAACAAAATAAGTGACAGCCTCACTGGTTCATTGCCCAAGGCAATGTCTTGACCAATCAAAGTCAAGCTGCCTGGTATAAATTTCAAACCACGCTTGGCAGCTAACTGTCAGTCACCATCCACTGGTGCATTCTCCATGGCAATGCCTCTGCCAACCAATCAGCATTCTCTTCTCATACAATATAAATATGTTGTTTCCCCTGTGAATTGTCATGATGAGTGCAAGATGAAAAACTTTGACAAAAAAAGTCTCTCTTTTCAGCAATATCTAATTGTTGTGTAAATCAGTAGGGTGATGAGCATAGATGCTCAATAAGTAGAGCAGTTATGTCTGTGCAGGAAAACAACAGTGGTTAAATGTCAAATCTGCAAAGTATTTATGACCCATCGCCTCAGACATTAGAACCCACTTTGTCAACAGAGTTAGATGCCGAACATCCTTTCTACTGTACTTTGTTTTTTTTTGTATGACTCATACCTCACTCTCACAGACTGTCTGAGCAGCTAGTCTGTGAGGTCTCAGAATGATAAACAACAGCCACTTCTTGTGGCTTTCACTTTGAGTAAAAACCATTATCAGAACTTGTAGCCATTAGCTGTACTGCAGAAATGAAAAGGAAGCACCACCCTTCCCCGACTAACCACTCAAACTAGAATGGAAATATGAGACGTAGAGCTGTGGGCGTTCACCCGCTGCTGATGTACATATATGTGTAAGTTTTTTATGCAAAGCTATGAGTGAAAAACATTTTGCACATTGCTGATTGTACTTTGTGATAATTAGCTTAATTTCAAAAAATATTTTTAAATGTTGCATGATGGAAAATTATTTTTGAAAAGAAGAAGCTATAAAAAAGAGATTAAGTCTTGGTTAATAGGAACATCCTGCTACTTTGGACAAGAAATTGTAGCAATCAGCAAAAAGGGCAAACTTTAAATAGTGGAAGAATTTCACTTAATAAATTAATATGTTGCTGATGATGGTGGGTTATAGCTATTGTTTAACATGTGGAAGATCCATTGCTCTGGAAAAATGTTGCTGAATGTTCAATAATGTTCAGTCTTTTGCATTTTCATTTTTGATTTTCCCATGTAGACAATAATCATGTGAGCTATAAAATTACCAGTCATGTCAATAGAAATATTTTATGACAATACTTTCCCAGTTCCTGGCACTGACATTTCATAATGGTAAAAATGACTTCCATTTTCACACTCCGTCTCTGTGTCAAACACTCCTTGATGAAGTGTGCGAGTTAGAGAATCTCTCTTTTAAAATGTATACAAAGTGCAAAATCATCTTAGCTGATACTGACATCCTTTGAATTTAGAAAACCGAAGGTGATCTAATAATAACCTTTAAAATGATAAAGCAATTTGATAGAAAAACAGAAAATGCTGGAAATATTTAGTGGGTCTGGTACCATTTGTGAAACGAGAAACAGAACTGTTCTGACAAAGGATCACTGAGCTGAAAAGTTAAATCTGTTTCTAACTCCACAGATGTTGCCCGGCCTGCTGAGTATTTCCAGTATTTTTGATTTTTATCTTAGATTTCCAGCATCTACGATGCCTTTTTCTTGTATAAGGGATTTCATAGGCTTGATATAGAGAAACTTATTTCCTCTGGTGGGGGAGTCCAGAACAAGGGAACATAATTTTAAAATGAGAGCTGGGCCTTTTAGGAGTAAGATCAGGAAACCCTTTGTTTACACAGAGGCAGTGAAAACCTGGAACCCTCTTCTTCCCCCCACTAAAGGCTGTACATGCTGGGTGAAGTGAAATTTTCAAGACAAGCGTTCGATAGTTTTTGTTGGGTAAGGGTATCAAGGGATATGGTTCAAAGGCGGGTTGGAGTGCAGATCGGTCCTAAATGAATGGCTGAACAGTTCAGGGGATTGAAAGGCCTACTTTTATTACTATATTCCTATGTCTCCCAATCTTGATGAGGATTTTCTTTTTAAAAATCACACACCCTTTGGATAGCAAATCTAAAAATCCCACTGCCACTAAAGGGATTGTGTGACCACTGATTTCTAGATTGATCCACTCTCTGGACCGAATTTTGTGGAGGCGACACAGGTCAGGCCGATGGCTGGAAAACCGCGAGAGCCCCGTGCCCCCTCCCTTCGCGAAGGCTCACTACACTTTGTGTTACTTGGGCCTCTAGCCGGCAAGAGGAGGGCCTTCCCCCAGGAGTTGCTGGTCAGTCAGAGGCCGGCAGCTCTTCTGTACTCAGCAGTGTCACTGGGGAGGCAGTAGCTGCTGTGGTACTACAGCCACCCAAGGTCTTGGATTGAGGAGGGAACCAGGCATGGGTAAGTGATGGCAGGAAGAAGGTTGTGAAGGACGGGTTTGGTAGCAAGGGCAGGGGGCTGGCTTTCAGCAGCTCCGTCCCCCTTTGCTGGTCCCTCAATCAGGCACTGAAGGACCCCCCCCAGGGAGCCCACAGGCAAACACACACATGACAAGCCCCCTGCCCACCGCTGAGTTAATACCAGTGGCAGCAGAATGGGACCCTTAATTGCCCAGTTAAGGGCTTCAATTGGCAATGGGGCGGGAAGACATTCTCACTATGAACTTAATTGGGGCGGAGGTGGGAAGATGGCAGGGACCCCACCCGCCCACCCAATTAAATGCCCCCTGCCACCAAACTCACCATGGGCTGCACAAGATTCCATCCTCTGTTTATGAATATGGGCACTCTGTCAATTTCATTCTTTCCTACTAGTAGGAATCTACAGTATCTTCATTGCCTTCTAGAGAGACAGTTCTCACTAGTGAAAAACAAAACCGATGTTAACTTTGTTTGCCAGTTATGCTCACTGTTGTAGAATTAATTTGAACAACAAGGTGGATCTCTAGGGATCGATTACTCCCATGGAATAAACACAATAGAGCTGAAATTCCATGGCTATCATACTAGTCTCTCACAGCAGCTCCAGTGAGAGACCAGCAAATAATCCTCAGATAGATTGGAGAAAGGTTATGGGTTATAGCGGGGGATGCAAACCCTGCAGAATTTCAGCCCTAGTATATTTCCAGAGGCAGAATGTTATGTTCTCCCGCCAGTGGGTTTGCCAGCAGGATGGGGGAGGGGGTGGCCGTAAGATTTTTTGGATGGCCTTCCCACTGGGCTCTAGCCCACCCCAACCTCAAGGCTGATGGGAGGAGTTCAGGGGCAGAGGAAGCCTGAAAAGTGACCCCGCCCAGGCTTCTGGCAGGAACAGGAGGGCACTCCATCAATGGCCTCCTTTTAACATTGGGCCCCCCCCCCCTAAAAGGTCCGGCCCCTGCGGGTGCTTCCTCCTCCACGCTCCCTGGCCTCTCCACCGACACCCCTACCCCACTCTGCCCACCACCCAGGCCTCACTTCCCCTCCCTTCCCTGAGACCCCAAAAACCCACCTGGTCCTGGATAACCAGGACTTTGCCTCTGGGGATTGTTGTAGTTCCAGCCCTGTCCACTGCAGCTTCTGGCACTGCTGGGCCTAGAGAGCTACTGGCCAATCAGATTTGCCAACAGCTCTCCGAGTTTGGACTTCTTCCTGAGGGAGGGTTGGAACTGCTGGGCAGCCAGTATCAGCAACAGTGTGGATGGGAAACGCCGCCATCTGAAAAATCCCGGCCCAGAGTTCGATTAAGAAAGAACTCCTATTTATGTCGGACATTTCCTGTGCTCAGGCTGTTCCAAAGCTCTTCACAGCCAATAAATTGTTCCAAAAGTATAGTTCCTAATAAATTGTTCTAAAAGTATAGTTCCTAATTTGTGCACAGTAAGAACCTAAACAGCAAATCTGATAATTAACTGATGTTTTGTAATGATTAAGAGATAAATGTTATCTAGGACTTTAGGAGAACTCTTCTGTTTTGGGATCTTTTGCACCCATATTAGCAGGGAGGCTGAGTCTCACTGTAACGTTTCATCGAAGAAATCACCTGCCACACCGCCTAAAAAGTGCAGTGAAGAGTGAGCCTTTATTATTGTTCAGAACCTGGGATGGGCTTAAACCATTTTACATAGAGGCGAGAATACTGCCAAAAGCTGCCCCTTTAAAATCTGCTAATATCATGGCTGGGGAAGTCCCAGGTCATCTTTCTTACTCTTGTGACTTTGACAGGAGATCCACAAAACCCTGGAGAAACAGCATAAAGACTGTTTACACTGCTGCTACAGAGGTTTCTGTGGATCTTCCACTGAAGTTGCAGAAAGCAATCAGGTCAAGTCCCGCAGACATTTAACCCTACAGTCAAGAAGAAAATTGAACTTTTGAAATGATAAAAAGACTGCAACAGCCTTACTAGTAACTGTCATTTTTGACTGGCCTAATATGGTGATGTTGTTATGGTAACGGCTATTCCAAGCTTCTGTTATAATCATGCTAGCTCACTATCCTTCTCCAAAGGGAAAGTAACTCACCCTTTAATACTTGCTGACTGTCTTGGAAGTGAACTTTCCATTTCCCTTCAGTATGTTTTTCTATGTGGTATCAGACTTAGCAAACTTTTTACCAGTCGTTATTTTAGCATTGTGTTTGGATTACTTAAAACTAAAAGCTCTATGTACATTTACAAAGAATAAGTGCTTTGTAGCTCAGCTGCCTCATTAATACACAATATTCAAAGAGGCAATGATACTCAAAAATAAAAATGCTAGAATTTTTTATAATTATAAGCATTGACAAACATTTTCCACTCATGGATAAATTGAATTGGAGCCCTGTGGTTAAGGTTTAAGTACTTGATTGAGTATTCATATTTACAATATCAAAGCCTTGTCATAAAGATCCAGGCTTTTAACACACTGCTAGATAGAGTCAAGTGCATGATTGTATTTACACTGAGGAGCGATGACACTTTCAGCCAAGGATATTTTGAAAAGATTATTATGCAGAGTTCAATCTGAATTCTGAAAGTACAGCTTTAATCTTTTGAGGATTCAGTAGCATTTCTTGCGACATTTTGTTACATAATTAAATTTAGTACTTTTTCCAAAAATGTTGTAAATAGTCCTGTGGCTCTGTAGGTTTTCTGGAAATGTTCTGTCTTGTTCTCTTAGAGGTGGGGGCTCCTGCTGGACTAGGGTTCCAGTGGCGGTGACAACCTCCTGCATATCTCACTTAATGAGCCATAATTTACGTGTAAACCCAGACTATAAGACCTGAATTTCCCGACACGATAACACCCCAAATCAGATGCCATCATGCAAAATTTAGTTGAACCTTTGGATTGGGGGAGGCCTGCTGTTGTATCCCTGTCCAACTTCATGTTTCCTTCTCCCCAGTCTGGCAAGAAAGACCTGGCTGCTTCTTCACAGTCTGACCATTCGTAAATGGTGCTGTAAACAAGGCTCAACTAGCAAGCAGCCTATATCTCTGCCTTCCATTGCTACTATTGCTGAACCTGGGCACTGCCTGAGGAGGAGTGGTGGTAATCTGTGGCACAGCAGTGGAAGGCCCACTGAACTCCCTTTGGAGGGAGAGAGGCCAGTACTTGGCATTTCTTTGTCACTTTTTGAGGTGGTTGGTCACAATGAGTTTATGATCTGTGCCCACAAAAGATTCAGTTCTCAATGTTTAGTCTTTAATTCAAAAATGCTCATAAAATTAATGCCTGTTATGCAAGTAATAGGGTTTGGAGTTTTCAAATGTGCGAAATTCCTGAAGCCACCAGAATCTGCAAACATTACTACCCTGAACTAAATTCAGTATCCACTCAACTTTTTAATTTAAGTTTTAAATCTTTGGGCAGAAACGAGTATGTTGTCACATCACAGATGATTTCATTGTACAATTCTCTGTCTACAGGCCTTGAAAAGTGTCTTGCACGACAGCCTCCCAGTGACAATGGCCCTTTTAAGCTTGAGCGAGTCAACTTTGCATTCAGCACAAACTGTGACTTGAACTTTAACCCAAGCAAAAGAATGCTAAAGAGGAATGGAGAATATTTTTAGAGTTAGTGGGATGTTGAGTGGTGTGAAAAATCCTGCAGAGGATCACAGCGAATGGTATGGCCAGGGAAGAGAGGAAACAAAATGAAAAGGGAAGAATCCAAGGTTAATTGAAAAGCAGGCAGTTTGTCTTATTTTTCAATCTTGTAAACAAGTTGCCTTTGGTGAGTAGAATTTTTTCAGCTATGAGCTGAACATTTTGGAGAAAGAAAAAGGGAGGGTGAGCCACTAACCCTGCAATACATGGGTCACTGATTCTGCTAGGGACCCTCAGTTGTTCCTCCACACTATAATAATAGCCTTTATGCTGGGTCAGATTTGGCTCAGTGCACTCGCACAACAAATCCTTTCATCTGAAAGCATTTTCAGAAATGCCACTTACAAAGCAACTCTAAAACAATGCATGCCAATGAACTGCAATAGCACAGAACCGTTAATTCTCTGGTCTTCTGGTTTTTGAGTTGACGAAACTTATTCTGATGAGTAGTACCTCAAGTGGAGTATTGAGACAGAATGACTGTTTTCATTGTTTGGTGCATAGCACTTTCTCTTTTCCTCCTTCTCACCTCCTGAGTCAAAAAATGTCCTACCTCAAAGAAATCTGATTTGTTTATCATCAATTCAATTCAATTTAAAGAGGAACTATCATTGTTCAAGAGTGTTTCGCATACCTTAATTGTTTGCTTCCCAAACATAGCAACATGATGCAGTTTGCCCTACTGCTTTGCAAAACATCTTTGCGAAGTTTGTTAGTGATGAAAGATTCTCCAAGCTTCCTTCCCATAATAAAGGTGGTGCCTCAATAATTTCTTCAGTATTAATTATTTTCAATGGTTCTTATTGAGTAGTTTATTAAAAATGCAGAATTACGAGCTAGGAGGAGCTAATTGCCCCTTTGTGATTCCTAAATATCCTGTATAACTTTGCAGTAGGATAGAGGTGTGTCTAGTAATAGGCCAAAACTTCAAATCATCCCAAACTTGGCTATTTTCATTGAAACTAGCTGTAATCATTTCAAATATCCTGGGAAATGTAGGTGTATTCTTTAGAATGTGTTTTCCATAATTTCAGTGACTGGAATTTGGAAATTAAAGTTGAGGCATGCTCAGATTAGCGTGTAATGAAAACACAAACTTTTTACTCATTAACCATTACTGTATATAGCAGATGCTCTTGGCATTTGGAATCTTTTGTAGCTATTGTCAAGAGTGGTTATAACCTATGTGTACTCTTTCACTCTTCGCAGCCTTCCATTCCTTGAAATTCCAGAATCCACTCTGGCATGGCAGTCTGTGCCCATGTGGAAGCATGCAACTATGCAGCTAGAATATTTACTACAAATCTGGACAGATGAGTACTGCCTGGAGGAGGCAGTAGTATAGTGATTGATTGATAACGCAGAGACCTAGGGTAATGCTCTGGTAGACAGTGGAATTTGAATTCAACAAAGTTCAGGAATTAAAAGTCTAATGATGAAACCATTGCCAATTGTCGTAAAAACCCAACTGGTTCACCAATGTCCTTTAGGGAAGGATATCTGCCGTCCTTACCTAGTCTGGTCTACACGTGACTCTGAACAAGCGCAATTAGGGATGGTCTAGCCAGTGACGCCCTTCTCTGCAATATATAACTTACCCAGTTTGCAGAACATAGATACCTGTGACAAAACATTGGCCAGAATTTTCCAGCCCTTCATGCCAGCGGGTTCTTCCAGTCGCACTGATGTGAATGGAGATTTCAATGGCCCTGCCATGGTGGGGCTGGGAAATTCCGGCCATTGTGTCTTAAGTTGTATAGTTGTATATGTTGCTTGTTTTGGATTAACAGTCCAGATGATATTTATGTTGAAATCCTATCGGGGCATCTTGAGAACTTGAAACCACTTTTTTTTTAAAGAATCTGGAAATAAAAAGTGACCATGGAGCTGCCAATTGTCGTAAAATCTCGACTGGTTTACCATCCTTTTGAAATGTAACCTCAGGGTCAAATGTGACACCAAGGTTGCGAACAAAGTGGTTTAATCTCACACTGTTGCCAGAGAGAGAGAGAGAGAGGAATGGAGTCAGTAGCTAGGAAATGGAGCGTAGGCCGGGAACCAAAAACAATGGCTTCAGTCTTCACAATATTTAATTGGAGGAAATTTCTGCTCATTCACTGGATGTCAGATGACCAGTCTGATCATTTAGAGGGGTCAAGTTCATCTGACCTAAATGTGAATCTGGTCCCAAGCCCACATGGTGGACTCTTAACTGTCCGAAGTGACCTAACAAGTCACATAGTTTTACCAACTTCTCAGGGTATCTGGTTAATAGCAGCAAAAGCTGGCCTAGCCAGCAATGCTTCCATCCCAAGAATGAATTTTAAAAAACAGTACTAGTGAGTAAGCTATAAGTTTTTGGTATACCATAAACAGTAGGGTTAATTACCTCTCCTCAAAAAAAGCCCCTTGACCCCACTGCCCTTGCAAACGGCAACCCCATCTTAAACTTCCCTTTCCTCTCCAAAGTCCTGGTACATGTGTTTTTGCCTTCCAAATCTGTGCACGTCTTTCCCGGAACTCCCATGTTTGAATCCCTTCAAACAGGTCCTTCCAATCAGCTTTTTACCCCTGCCACAATACCGAAATCATCTTTTCAAAGTCACAAATTACACCCTTTGTGACTGTAACAAAAGTAAACTATCCCTCTTCATCCTTCTCAACCTGTGTGCAGCCTTTGACATGGTTGACCACACCATCCCCTTCCAGTGCTCCCCAATGTCATCCAGCTGGCTGGGACTCTCCCTGCTCCTCCACTGTTATCTCTGGTGTTCTCCAAGGATCTATCTCTGGCCCCCTCCCATTTCTCACCTAGATGCTGCCCTGCGGCGACATCATCCAAAAGCACAGCATTAGTTTTTACATGTACATTGATGATACCCAGCTCTATTTTATCATTACCTCCCTTGACTACTGTTGCTAAATTACCAGACTGCTCATCTGACATCTAGTACTGGATGAGCAGAAATTTCCTCCAATTAAATATTGGGAAAACCGAAGCAATTGTCTTTGGTCCCTGCTCCAAACTCCGTTCCCTAGCTGCCAACTATATCCCTGGCCCTGGCAACAGTCTGAGACCAAATCAATCTGTTTGCAACCTTTGGTGTTATATTTGACCCCTGGATGAGATTCCCACCACATATTCGTGTCATCACTTAGATCGCCAATTTCCACCTCCATAACATCACTCAACTTTACCCCATGGCAATTAATAAAATCCCCAATTATGCCTTTGTTGTCTCCTGGATCTCACTATTCCAATGCAGTTCTGGTTAATTGTATTACATGAAAACAGCTTATAAATAAGTTGTTGTTAGTAGATAAAAGGAACCACTTTTCGAGTGTGTAGATTTGTTCTATCATAATGACTTATTAAAATTTGATTATTAAATAAATGTAGGACATTTGAAGATTTCGCAGTTAATTAGTCCCTGAATTATTTTAAAAATGTGATCAGAAATGCTGCTCACGTCCTCAAAGGGTTACTTATCGCAGAACACTTAAGATTTTTGGCCCACCATGTCTGTTTCACACTTGACCCACAAAAGAGGCCGTGTTCTAGCAGTTTTTCCAGTGTTGACTGTGAGCCTGAAATTGATGTCTTGTCCGAACAAAATGTTCTGTGTGCTGACAGAAAAATAACGGCCTCCCTTTGGCATTATCACCTGTTGTGGTTTTAATGCTGGAACCCCCAACTGAGAGGTTTTCAGAAATGGAAGGGCATTTGCCAAATACCTAACTGGTGTTATCATCACTGCTGTTCCAGACAGGGTCCTGTTGTTGATCAACACTGTGCAAGCTGGAGGCTCTGCATTCGATCAGGGTAATTTACATGCCATGTCATGCAGTTCACATGGTAGACAAAGCAAAATTTGGCAAGACACCCAACATATACTACAGCTGCAGGCTCTGAAATCAGTTGACAAGTTGACTTTCATAGGGAGGAAACAACGCTGTACACTGTTTCACTTCTTTGGTCGAGTGTGGAGTCACATCATCCTCCTGCCCATCCTCCTCACTCACCCCATCCTCTCCACCCCATCTATTACAGTATATTTGGCTTAATTGTACAGCTCTTTTCAAGTTTTTTGTAACTGCTGAATAAATTAATGTTGCATTTTTATTGTGGTCTGGGAAGAGAGAAATGTGCAGTTTTATCTGAAAGGCCCCTGTTTTGCAAGGAGTTGTTTGTTGTAATTCCTGAACATTGCATGAGGAGCAACATCCAACTCAATAGAATCTTTGCTGGAATTCTACCAGCCCTTTGGCAATAGGCTGCGATGCAGGAAGATTGGCAAAATGACATGGGAAGGCAATGGAGGGAGTGCCCAACATCTTCTCACCGCCAAGCCCTTTTGCCAGCAACAGGAAGGTTAACAGATTTGCCGCCTGCCAGGAGCCCATTATGTGACCAATTAAGGGCCACTTCCTGCCTCCTTGAGCATTTTACCCATATTGGGGGGGCGGGGGATGCTGTCACATCAAGAGACTACCAAGTGAAACCTGGTGGCCTCCCAGCAGGCTCTGGGGCATGGGGGGGCTACTTTTTGGCATTCCATGGCACCACTTATACACCACAAAATTCTCACCCTGATAACTGGGGCCTGCCTACCTGCCTGGCCTGGCTGTCCCCAAACCCCACTTACCCCTCTTCGAGGGCACCGGTGATTGAGGTGCCCTCTCGCTGCAGCCTCAGCAACGCTGAGCTGCTAGCCCTCTGATTGGGCTGGCAGCTCTGAGGAGCAACCACTTAATTCTCCACCCTCGGAAATATGCCTCCCCTAGTTCACTGCCAGCCGAAGCGAGGTCATCTCCTGCTTTCAGCCCCTGTGGTGGGACTTCTGCTGTCCCTGTAAAAGTCAATTCTTTGTTTTAATTTAGCCCCTTAATGACCAAGAATGTTTTATTACTTGCACAGTAAACGCACAGTGCCATAGATTGCCTCTTTTATTTCTGAGGCATAAGGTATTGGTAACAATGTCGGAACTTTGAAAGCCTATTGCATTAAGTTTCCTTTCAGTCACACATGCAGCATTATTAATGTTGGTTTCTTTCATTATTTCACCCAATTACCAATAGGCACATTTACCAGTGGGTAAATGTCACCAGGACAGATCCTGACTGATTAGTGTCTTTCCTGTCTTAATCTCGGGATATTATAGCAAATTGCAGTGCCGCCTTTGCTGTCCCAATAAAAATTAAATGATCTATAGTGCAGTTACCAACTGGACTATTGAGAGAGTCCTCCTTTCCGTCCTTTCCCTGATCTTTCACTCGCCATCAGTGAATTGTCCCATGGCTTCTGCACAGTTGAGCGCAAGGAGGTACAGGAGAGAGGCCCAGGCTCACTTTTGGGGAACTTCCGGGGCTGTGTGTTCTGTTCCATTGTGATGCAGCACATTGGTGTTCCAATATTTTGTATCATCATAGTGTATCTTACAAAGAAACAAAAACCTACTGCCACTTCTCTTTTATAGTACCCTCTTAAAGTACTTTTTAAGAAGCAGATTAGTTTTCAATGTGTTTCAGAAATGTCACTAAAACTCTCAAAGTTTTCCAGCGAGCAGCGCTTTGGGAATACAGCCTCCCAAATTTTCTCCGACATTCGTCCGTACATTTAGCATTGCAAAAATTCCACCCTCCCTCAAAGAAACTTTCTGAACAAACACTTATCTAATTTTGTTTTCAGTGTTCTTGAATGATATTTACCCTTTCATGTTTTAACTGTGCATTAAATATCACCAAAAAAAATCCTAACTTTATTCTTTCTCTTCCTTCTGTTTAGGTGCCTTTTGACCAAACTGTGTTTAAAAAGTTCAAGCAAGATGAAATCACTTCAGAATCTCCGGCTGCAACCGAGAAGGAGAAACCGCCTGAATGGTGGCGGTCCTTTTCCTCACCATCTAGCACTAAGGTACATCATTCAGCAATAAGTCAAACCAATCATTTCGTTGGGAAGGAGAAAGGGAGAAGTGCTTATCTATGTTTCAACCTCTGAGGAATGAATGGATGTTATTACTGTTATGAAAGAAGGATCCAACATTGGATTTGTGCACTTTGTTTTGCCTTACTTTGACATCGCTTTAGTGATTGTCGGGAAAAAAAAATCTGTAATGCAGATTGAAGTTCAGCAGAATTGAAGATGGAATTGTGGCTGCTGGATGCTTGACATAGAGTGCTCCATCTGAGAGACGAGGATCTGGAAACACCCTGGGGAAATTGGGGGTGGTGGTGGTGCTCTTAAAAGAAGAAACAATGTGGGGAAAGTTTTATTTTAGTCATTGGATGAAGTTCCATTATTTTGTTCACAGTGTGAATGTTCTAGGCTTCCTCTGATCAATTTGTGTTAAGACTGCTTTCTCATTAGAAACATGCAATGTAAAATGCACTCCCCCATGCCCCAAGTGGTTCACTGGATACCATCAGGTATGGCACTGATCCATACAGACTGGGAGTTGGCCAGATCCAAGTTTTGATCTATGCTGAGTTAGCTCATCTCAGCCAGGGCAATGCCAAGTACACTTCAATTGGCATCAGCACCTTTGGACTAGTGAGACAAAAACTTATTCAAGTTTTGTGTGTTTGTGTCTGTGAATATGTGTTTTGTGTGTGTGGTGTGTGTGCCTGTCCTACTTGGCTGTGGTGCCAAGGGTGGTTACTTAGGAATTGTACTAAGGCCTGTCAGCACCTTTGGAACAATTCCCCAATGAATTACCTTTATAACAGGAGAGATAAGGGAAAATGTAGGAAGAGAAGAAAAGCTACAAAGGGCATCAAGTATGAAAAGAGCTATTGCAGAACAATTAGAAAGAAAGTTTTCTGCTGAATGAAGAAAATAAATATTTTTTTTTTGTCTAGAACGTTCTAAGTAGCAGTTGTGCACATTCTCAACAAAGACTCTCCGCCTTCAGGCCCTGGTCACCAACCATTTCAACAAGTGAAAAAGAAACCTTGACTCACCTTCCTGCACTGGCCCGAGACAGGTACAGATTCTGTTTCTGCTCATGGGAGAGCCGCTTCTGTGCTGACCTTAGCAAAAATTTACATGAGTATGTCAGGAATCCATTCTTTAACACTTTGCTTTACATGGCAAACAAATGAAATATCTCCTTGTGTGCAAAAGGAAATTGGGGCTGTTAATATTTTTCTTTAAAATGAGCTGACGGTGAGCTGGACTTACAACTGGAAGACCCAGATTAAATCTGGGACAGAATTTCTCAGCTATGTGGAGGCAGGTTCTAGTATGTGTGCGTGGGTTGGAAACTCCTGGAAAATGACTTTGGGTTAGGAGCCCGACGTAAAACCACTTGCTTCCGGTTTTCCTCGGGGCAGGTATTGAAGCTGGGGAACCCCTGTAGGTCTGGCAGGAAAGCAATTGAAGTGATTAAAAAGCATTAAGAACCTTATTCAACCATGAATCCCTTCTTTCCCAACAGCTCATGGCTTCCATGCTGTGTCTGCACCTCGCCAGGGCCACCAAGACGCGTACACAGTGGGAAGAACCTCTTCAGTGCAACTGACAAGCTATGATGGCTTCAATCAGTTACACTGAAGAGCTCCAGCCATGACCATTGAGAGACTTCTATTCAAAGCACTTCTTCTTTCAGGGAGTGCTTTCACTGCTTGACATGTGATTGCCAGCTTTTTGGAAGGCTCTTCACCAGTCTAGCAGTTCACTCACTTTCAGTTCTCCAGCTCTCTTCTCCATTCCTGTGGATGTTGCAGCCTCAAAAATCCAACTGTTGGTGAGCCCTTGTAACCCATGGTGTGGTCCCTTTAATGTGAAATCCTTGCTTTGTAGAATGGATGCATCATCCCATGCCCTTCCTTAGTGGAGTCTGGAGGTGGGATGCTTATACTATTGATCTGGGAAAAAGCCTTGGCAAAGTCTGCTCATTAGGAAATCAGGTTCCTGACACAAAAATGGGACTAAGTAGACAAGATTTCATCCTGAGTTTTTGGGAAAAAAACTTACCTGCATTCCTATAGAACTTCTCATGACTACCTGATGCCTCAGCCAATGATGTACTTTTGAACTGTAATCACTGTTGTAATGTAGGAGTGAGGGTAAATGTCCTTCTCTTCATGCTAGTAGTCCTTGAGAGAGAGGGAAGAGAACTAATTGGGCGCTGACTTCCAATAGCTTGACCAGGTCATCATCATGGTTTATTGTTCCAAAATTGCAGGTCCTGATAAGGATTGTTTATGCTGCCATCTACATCTTCGATTGCAATCTTTGCTGTCTATAGACTTAAGCATTCCAATTCTGTTCTGGCCAGTCTTGCACCTTGTACCCTTGGTAAACTTGAGCTCATCCAAAATCAGCTTCCCATATCCCAACTTGCCCCAGACCTCATCCTTTCCTATCTCTATAACCTCCTCCTGCCACATAGCCCTTTGAGATCATTCCAATTCTGCCCTCTTGTGAATTCCTGATTTTCATTGCTCAACCATTGGCAGCAGTTCCTTCGACTGCCCAGGCCCTAACTTCTGGAATATCCTCCCCAAACTTTTTCACCTTGCTACCATTCTTTCTTCCTCTAAGATGGTCCACAAAACCTACACCTTTGACCAAACTTTTAGTCATTTGTCTTAATATCATCTTATGTGGATCAGTATCAAATTTGTTTCATAACACTGCCGTAAAGCACGTTGGAGCATTTTTCCCCTGTTTAAGGTGCTAGATAAGTACAAGTTCTTATCGTCTTGGTGCTTGTTAGAACATTATAGAACACATACAAGCAGCCAAAGGAACCCATTTCAGGGAGAAGCAATCCCCTTCCCATTTCTTCCGCAGCTTTAAGAATTTTTAGTTGGCTCCAGAAACAGGACTGGAGATAGGTGTGCCCGGAATTTCCCACCACTGGTTGGCATGATGGTTTGCCAAAAAGTCCCGCCTCCACATCATTTTCCAGGAGGATGGGTCGGGGGTGAGAGGGCCACCTGCCCCCAAACAGCGGGTAGCCGCTTGAACCAATTAAGAAGCTTAGTAAGGCCCCTCCCCCATGCCCACTCAACAGAGAAAGGAGGCAACCTCCTGGCAGGAGACTGGGAGGGCCAGCGTTTCATTCTACTATTTAAACATCCTCCCAACCCCCGGCAGCTGACATAAAAATGGCCACAGGTTATCCTGTGGAGGGTGTCCCCTCCATGAGGACGGCCTGGCTGCTGTGACCATTTTTAATGTTGCAAGATTTTATAAATGCTTGAGGTGCCCTCTCTCTCTCCCTTTGCTGCAATCACAGACTGGACCACCTTCAGTGTTGCAGGGCCTCCTATTGGCCCTCCAACATCCAGAACCTCATCCCTCCCCTTCCCGCCACCCTTAATCGAACAGCGAGCTGCCTTCTGGCCATTAATTGGCCTTTCAATCAAAACTCGAAGCGTGTGTCAGGCCACTGCCATGCGGTGTCATAACCCGGAAGTTATCCCGACTTGGCTCCTGACCATAGATCAAAAATTCATGCCATGAGTCTCAAGTTTTACTAACACGAAAGACGAGAAGAAAATTCACAAGGCGGAATAAAGGATGGGAATTGTTTTTAATTTTGAGAACAGATATATATTGTTGTCGTAATCTTTTGAGGGTTAAAAATTGAATGATTTTGCTTTGTGCCCTCTCCATAGTTTCTATGCATACAAAAGTTACGAAGGTTCAGTGGCACCAAACGTAGCTCTGACACCACTGCCCCAGCAGCGGAATGGACGACAGTCACCGTCAGCCACCGCAGTCACACAGAACATCGCGACTCCAAGCGAAGCTAACAGACCTCGGAAAAGGAGGGCAACTGCAGAATCACAGCTAGAACAGGAAACAGCTGCTCAGCTTGCTGCCGTGTTTCCTTCGGAAGACAAAGATTCAGACGCTGAGGTAGAGGTTGAGAGCAGAGAAGGATGTAAGTTCAATTCGCACAGATATCTTAAATTCAACCCTCTCACCCCACATCATCCCTATTGAAAAGGCAGACGAGTGGCCTGCTTCCAGACCATTAAAACAGCGCTTGAGTCATATGCTAAGGTGATTGGTTTACATTCCTTACTTCCAGTCCGTGCCTCTCCAGGCATGCTCTTTTGAGTAATTACATAGGACAGAAACAGACCATTCAGCCCAATCAGCCCGTGCTGGTATTTATGCTCCACTCGAACCTCCTCACATCTTTTATCATCTAAATCTGCCATCAAAATCATCTATTCTTTTCTCCCACAAATGCTTGTTTAGCTTCCCCTTAAATTCACCTATATTAATCGCTTCAACCCTTCCCTGTAGTAGCGAGTTCCGCTCTTTAGTTAAAGAATTTCTTCAGAATTCCCTGTTGGATTTCTTGGTGACCATCCTAAATTGATGGCCTCTGGTTACACTCTTCCCCAAAAGAGGAGACATTCTGTATCCACTTTATCAAAACCTTTCATAATTTCAAAAAACCTCTATTAGGTCACCCCTCAACGTTTTTCCAAGAAAAAAAGAGACCCAGACTGTCAATCCTTTCCTGGTATGTAAACCCATGCACCTTTGTAAATCTTCTCTGCACCCCTTCCAGTGCCTCTGTGTCCTTTTTTATACTATGGTGACCAGAACTACAGGCAGTACTGTTAGTGTGATTTAACCAATGTTCGATACAGGTTTAGCATAACTTCCCTACTTTTCAATCCTGTCCCTGCATAAATAAAGCCTAGTGCTTGGTTTGCTTTTTTTATAGTCTTGCTAACATGTGGCACAATTTTAGCGATTGGCCAGATTCCTTTTTTCCTCTACCCAACCTGGACTTGGGTCTTCCAAGTAATGTGACCTCCCTATGCTTCCTACCAAAATGTATGATCTCACATTTATCTGTGTTGAATTTCATTAGTCAATTATCTGTCCATTCTGTAAGCTTACTAATGACCCCTGTAATTTGTTGCAGTCCTCCTCAGTATTAACTATACCCCCAAATTGGTGTCATCGCAAATTTAGAAAATGTGCTTTTGATTTCAAGGTCCAAAATGGAACAACATGTAGAAACAAAAGTATTGGAGGTTACATCATGGGATAATAATGTATAACTGAAATTGCGCTCTCTGCTAGTTTAGCACAGTGGAAATTCATTTATGGCAAGCAATTAATTTCCTGTTTAAAATAGCAGGGACAAATTCCAGATGAGTATCCCACAGTTTAACTTCAGAGTCAAGGCTTCTCCGATCAAAGAAAAATTAAGTTATACCACTTGAGAATGTCATCCGACAGCCAATGTGGAAGTGACCCCCCAATCCAGATCTTACCTGCCAGATTTATGCTGTGTTACCCAGTCTCAACTGAAGCAGCAGCACCTAAGTAGGCATCAGTCACATTGGACCAAGGAGAGGAAAATCAGCCAGAGTTCTCACGTGAGATAGCCGTCCACCGACTCGTGTCAGAAAGTGTGTATGCACGGACATTGTATGAAGGCAGGTTTGGCCTTCATTGAGACCTCCCCTAATTGTTTAGACTGCCACACAACAAATAATCACATGATCAACGTACCAGCAAATGATTAGCACCCACTGAACTGTATCCTAGAATAAACCAGTAGTTTCAGGAGTACAGGAGAGAAGTAAAGTAATTGCTTGACAAAAGGGACCTGTGAGGAGAGGAATTTAAAGTTTTTTCTTGCAACTGGTGTGACTGCACAGGAAAATTCTAAAGAGCTCACATCAGCAAGTAAGCTTTCTATTTATAAGTACGTATTTTAATGCGAATGTATTTTCCCTCCTACAGTCACATCATCGTTGTCTTCACTTTCTTCTCCCTCCTTCACTTCATCTGGCTCATCAGCAAAAGACCTGAGCTCACCCGGGGTGCAAGTTGCATCTAATGGTGTATTCGAGACTCCAGGCCACACAGATACACACAACAGTGGATTAGAAGTGGAGCTAGAACACTTGAGGCAGGCCTTGGACAATGGAATTGACACCAAGGAAGCCAAGGAGAAATTCTTACATGAAATCATTAAGATGCGAGTAAAGCAAGAGGAAAAACTGAATGCCGCTTTGCAAGCCAAGCGCAGCCTACAGCAGGTAAGAGAAGGAGCTGCTTATATGATATCTGGAATTTAGACTAAGTACAAACAAATGGCAAAGATGGCGAACCTACATTAACTGTCCTCAGACAGATTAAGTGCATTGTGCTTGTGCAGTATTGATTATAATTGCAAATTTCATGCGTTAGTGCTCCTGACCTTCAATTTATGGAAGTTCCAGATTTACAACCATTATAATTTTTTGATCATCATAATCAGCAAAGACTGCATTCCCATGAACAAGTAACAAGCCAACATTTATTACCTGAGCTCGCACACAAAAGAATTCTTGTTTGGCTGAAATATTAAAGGGCAGCAAGAGCCTACGGAACATAACCTCAGCATCTGTGATATTAATTAATTAACCTATTATGTCCTCATCGCAAATACATAATTTCGCTACATACAAACTAGCACCAGGCAAGCTTTTTCTTTACTTATCCACTAATCCAGTCAGGTCTCTTGTACCCATCTGTATAGTTGTGATATTAGTCAAATGGAGTGTTGGCAAAGTATAGTCAGTATGACGGTACAATACCTGAAGCACCAGTCTGGTTCAGAATGCAGTATTTGTACAATTGAGCGGTCAGTTAGACGTGCTTTAAAATAGCCTCGTACACAATATTTATATTGCAGATTGTTAATGTTGCCTTGGGGTCTCGCTTATATTGGAGAAGAATTCCTGCAATAGCTCAAGCAACAAAAAATATAATTTCACATAATTAATTGCAATTTTGTTTGGGCTGACTCACCTTCCCTGATGGCTGCCGAGGTAGCTAGAAGCCATCAAACAAAAAGCCACCACGTTGGCTTGTACTCGTGCAGACTGAACTGCTCATTCCAGCTACAGTCAAGAAACGTAACTGTCCGCAACTTCACTGATGTTTATCATGCTGTTAATGTCTGCACTGCCCCCAGAGGTACCTACAACATCCACTGATTGATGTGTTCAGTGTAGCGCACAATACTTTATATTGGCATGCTTATTTACTGGAACTACCGTGCTGTATAATATCAGGCACTTGTTTTGGCCAGTCCATCCAGTTCTTGAGTCTATAATGTCTTGTACGGGAAGTGATATTACCAGAAAGAAAGGATTTCCTATGGCTCCTGGCTGAGGGGATGAAAAGAGTGTTGCTTTCGGGAAGTGCTGTCTTTATTGTCTCATTTCTTACAGCTAAGAAACAAAAAGGGTTGTTTCCTTTGTACTGGCTTCATCCATTGATGGACAACAATCTGATGATCTAAATGACGACACCTACATGCATGAGACGCAACCACACAATGACCACTGTAATTACAAACAGAAGAAAGTCTATTAATTTAATTCAGTCTTGGGCACTTTTCTATCAACAACAGTTACATGACATAGTCTAACGTGAAGGTAACAGCTCCCAATAGCACCCAGGAACTAAGTTTGTGTGGGTTTTGAGAACACAACTTATCAGGTTGGAAAACTAGTGCCTACCTATTTTGGTCCTCCAGTGAAGAACAAACAACACACAGAACAGGATAAAACAAGAGTTGTATTTGGAGTTTTCAGGTATCCACTTAAGTGCTGCTTGGAGCCTCATCATCAATGTTAGATGGCAACAACAGTTACAGTATAATGATTCTAGACTGCAGACTCTTGAAATAAATAATTAGTCATCTGAAACATGACATAAGTGATCCACGTGGGAAGAAAGAGCCTTTGTGTTGGTATTCACATTGTTTTAACATAAGAACCTACCTTTGGCTAATTAATATGTGGAGATCCTCCACCCTTTGGAAAGTGAATTTCCTACATAAGCACTAATTTGTAAGAAATAAAAACAGAAAATAAAAGGTCACAGACCTTGAGACATTAACTCGGTTTTCCTCTCCACAGATGCTGCCTGAACTGCTGAGCATTTCCAATATTTTCTGTTTTTATTCCAGATTTCCAGCATCTGCAGTATTTTGCTTGTGTACTAATTTGTAAGGTTAGCTTTTCAGTAAAACGCAATTTACTTTCCCATTTAACTGAATTCTGTACAATCCTTTGTTTTGTAGGAACTTGAATTTCTCCGTGTTGCCAAGAAAGAGAAACTACGCGAAGCAACGGAGGCCAAACGTAACTTAAGGAAAGAGATAGAGCGTCTTCGAGCGGAGAACGAGAAGAAAATGAAGGAGGCGAATGAATCGCGGATAAGGCTAAAACGAGAACTAGAACAAGCAAAACAAATCCGGGTCTGTGACAAAGGCTGTGAGGCTGGGCGACTGAGAATCAAATATTCAGCGCAGGTAATTATGGTAGAGTAATCAAGATTGGTGTTATTTTTAAACACGAGTACACACTAACACTTTTTGTTTTTGTTTTATTTGTGACCATGCTTTAGATTGCAAAAGCAATGCTTGAATGTTCTATTACATTTTGGCTGACAAACTAAAAGTTACGAGAACAGGAAAACCACTGTCTCGATACTTCTGAGGAACCCTGATAAGGTCAGCTAAGATCTGTTGAGCGCAGGGTATTCTGATTGAGAACTTGAGAATCAACCTTGTTGATTCTGAGCTTGGTTTCCTTCTCTTGACTGGATGGAGGAATTCAGCATCATTGTTCTTGCTTTTGAGTGCAATATCACTATTAGCTAGGGAGGGGGGACAAGGGTTGATGTCTCCTCCTTCATCATTTCCGACCTGCCACACCCTCCCCTCAATTTCTAATGCTACTGGCACGTTTTAACTGGCATCTTCCAGAACCTTTTACAAATAGCATTCTTCAAATCGGAGTTAGACCCGTACGCTGGAGAACTTCAACCTGTATCTGTGTCCAGTGTGAAGTGGGCAGCGCAATGCGAATACGCACCCAAAAATAATGCCGACACGCTCAAACCTTGGCTTTGGGACCCTTGTGAACATAGCTGACAAGTTAGGGGCACCAATTGCCTTTCCCAGTGCAGGGCCTTAGGAATCCTGGCTATTTTCGACACTAAGCTGGCACAACCCAGGTAGAGGTGGGTGTTGAGGGTGGGGTGAGGGGAGAGGAGGTAGGGGTCTTCACATCTTAGTTGCATTTTCACTTTACCAACCAAGCAATGCAGGAAGCCTCATTATCCAGTTTAAAAAAAAATCCCTCTCCCTGCCTTCTCAGTGGGGAAGACACTCGTCCTAACTTGATGCATCCTCTGTTGGCTTGGAACAGATATTGGATGTAAAGCTGGGCTCAGCTATACAGTTGGGTGCAGGGCATTGATGCAACATGTTGCATCACCAGGTTAAAAAATCTATTTTGTGGAAGTACGCTTCACTGCCCAATTTCACAATTCCCATGGAGAAACAAAATGTCCTGTAATACAAATTATGGATAAAATAGTACATATAGCTATAAAATGAGGTGTGAAGGGGTTAAAATTGCAAAACTATTCAACATTCCTCTGCCAACTCACTGCCAAAAATGAAAAAAAATATTGGGAATGGGGAAAGTAGTGCAGATTCAAGACATTAACAATCAAATGAGGAAAGAGGAAATGATGCAGATTTCCATTTCGACATCATGGGAAGTTGCAGAGGGTGAGTGTGCCAGACTAAACAAGATTGAGTAGGAACTGCAACATGGGTGTCACCCACAGTACATTTCTGGTTGAGGGAAATGGATGACATTCTGTGCAGTCCAGCTGTGTTTTATACTGCAGTGTTTACAGTGTCTTTCTCACACAACACCCAAAGAAAAGCATATGGAAAGGATTAGGTAAAGAAACATGAGCAAAATAAATACTATCAGTGAGTGAAAATTTTCTTTCTTTAATCACATTATCACAGAGCTTCAGCTTGTGAAACACTGCTTTGAAACTGAATAACCTGGTGTACATCTAAGTGTATATTGCTTGTACAGAAACCACATCAAAGGCATATGTAACTAATTAGAATAGAATCACTAGGCCACCCTTTTCTCAGTGGAGCTATCTCGTTACATTTTAACTTGCCTAAGATAATGTTCAAGGTGGTTACTGTGCTACGATGGAACTTTCAGCATTCTCTAATAAAGAGCACTCTTCTAGTGGATCGTGGAAATTGGGGGCCAAGATTACGTGCTCTAGTTCTGGAGCCAGATTTAAACCCACACCTTTCTGAATCTGGTTTGAAACTTTTACAGGGATTTAGATATGTACAACAAATGTTGAGATTATATGTGGAATGTGGATAATAACTGTGTATAATGTAGTAGCTACATGTATTACATATATATATCTACCCACAGTTATATGCATTACATACAGGCATTGATACAATAGTCATAGAGAATCTAGAGCAGAATTAGTTAAGAATCAAGATGTTACTGCTCTGTTGTTAGTTTGTATTTTTAAGATGCAGAAACTGAATCACACAAACCAGGAAGGCCCCAGGTTAGATCCCTGATCTGTGCTGATTTAGCTGATCTCATCTACATCAGTGGCTGGCCGATGGCAGTTGGCCTCAGTACAGTACCCCTGAGTTCCCGCCCTGATTGCTGTCCACTGGCCCCTGCTGAAAGTACATGTCACTCTGGAGGTGTGGTGAGAAAAAGATCAGGCTCAGCTGTGATACCCTCCTTCATTCAGTTTCACGGCCTGTAGTTTCACAAGCTGTGTTAATGTCATGTTGAAAGGAAAATGTTCATCTATTGCAAGTATTTATCTTGTTTTAGTTTATTTATGGTTCACAGATGTTATTTCTTTGTTGGATTGAAAGATGCTGCAAAGTGAATTTTCAGTCATGGTCAGGAGATGCTGTTGCTCCCACAGGGAGAGGAGGAGGATGGGTTGGCTACTCACTTTGGCATGCTTCCTAACAGCTGGTCATTGAGCAGTGGCAGCCTGCTGTTCTCCCTTTTGGATGGGTAATGGTTTGTGCTCTAAAAAGAATGGCAAAATAATAATAAAGCAAGATTAGAAGGGAGGTACGATAATTAAATACTCCCATGACGACATCTCTGACATTAACTACACCTGCCAGCAACACTTAAGCTTTTCTGCCATCTATTCACATTACCATTTTCACCTATTTCTTCTACGTGTTGTATTGGCTGCCGTCTCTTCTAATTAAGATTTAATTGTCAAGCTAGCAGCACTGAAGTATTAAGGCACAGGCCTGATCTAGAGTTACAGCTGAGCTGAGGATTGTTTGTAATATTGTACTAGTATCCTCGGTTGCAAGCCAATTATACCCTCACAGACACATCAATTATCTTGTGAGGAAAAGACCATGCTAAACATAGCAGGTGGGGAGGGGGGGAAACAGCTAACAAGAGTCCAAAGGCTCTTAAGATCTGCAGTAGCTGTTGCAGATAACCAAGATGTAACCAACTAGTCTGTCATAATGACTTGCGGTACAGCATATTTCTCAATCAGAGAATGTTGCTGGCCCTGTTATTGCATTTCATGTTCTTTGTGGGAACAGTTTAGTTTTTTTGTAACAGGAAAGTAGATCCCAAAGTTGGTTAATCTTTTGAAAGCTAAGGAAAGCAAATTCTATAGTAGAAGAAATGACAGTCTCTGGAGTGAAAATGCTTTCCTATTCAATAATATGGCCACAAAATTATTACCAGTCTTGAAAATTATATTGAGAATTAATTTTTAAAAAATAAGAATGGAATGTGTGTGTAAACCTGGTTAATGTGTCTAGATGCAGAAGCGTGAAACAGCTGTCAGGTGATTTACCATTAATAAGGTGACATCTTGAACTCTTGTATTTATGTTCTGTTCCTTACCATAACTTGGAGCACATATCTACATTGGATTTCAGCGCTGTGATAATATTACCGTTCATCAGATTACAATGAAGTTCATTCCCTGTTCTAACTACAGGGAAGCCTTACTTTTCACAAGAGCTCTTCTCTTATGAACACTGAGAGTTCTAGGAGCAGAACGAAGCAAAACAGCGCCATATTTTCACAGCTGTTCCCCAAAGTGCCACATAGGTGATTTTCCCCAATGGGTGAACAGTCACTTAATAGGAATGTTAGGAAGAGGAGTAGGCCATTCTACTCCTCGAGCCACCAGGCATCAACATGTACACCAGGCATGATAACCTTCCTTAATTATCCTAAGTTATCACCAGTGCTCATTGCCATCACCAAAGGAATATTCCTTGGCTCAAGTGAAAGGTATCTATGTAACTATTAGTTTGATAATACTGTAAGATGAAATGAACAAATTAGGACAAGTGATAGATCTGTGTACTATACCATGTTCATTATAAACATGCACTCTTCTTGATACTTTACTGATAATGATCACTTAAGATGTGGTCCATTTCCTAAAGTCAATCCCATAAAATAAGTAGCAATATTGTGCCTCAGTGTTCTTCCACTCATACAGTGGACCTTCCATCACGCACCTTTTGCTGATAAAATAGCCATTTGTCTTTGGATAGAATGCATATAATTTATACAGAATCAGCAGGTTTGTTTTATTCAATTGTACTTGTATTTTTCAGATTGAAGAGTTGCAGGTCAAGTTACAGCATGCTGAGGCGGATCGGGAACAGCTGCGCGCAGACCTCCTTCGGGAGCGAGAGGCACGGGAACACTTGGAAAAAATGGTGAAAGAGCTTCAGGAACAACTCTGGCTGAAACCATGCAACTCCACTACCAGCAAAGTGGTTTCAAAAGACAGTGAAATTTAAAAGAAGATACATAAAACTGTGTGTTTGTGTGTGAATGTATGTGTACATATTCATACATGCACACGGAGGATACAAGAGTTGACTGTTTTCGGAGAAAGAATGTTACTTCAGATATGCACTGAAACTACCCTCCCCTAAGTGACACAACACAGCACAGAAAACGTGCCTGCCATCCTGCCAGACTTCAAATACTAAGCCGTTCTTGAGATACTTTTACTGCGGTTAGTGACAGCACCAAGGAATTTTTTTCTAAAATTTATTTTTTTCTCTACAGCGCATCGTACGGTGTACAGGATTCCTGGACAACTGTCAATTGTAGTACCAAATAAACTAAAAAGGGAGGAGGAACAAAAAAGGGTTGGGGAGGGGGCAACAGTACTTTCTCTGGTTAATTTACAGAACTCTTCAAATTCTACTCTACTTTTGTAATAAGCTATTGAAGTATAGAAACAAAAAAAAACTGTTTTGAAAACAGAAGACTTGATTTTAAACCAAGTTTGAATTATGTGCAGTTGTTATGAAAATTTTACTTCTCCCTTGATATTTCTTGTGCGGTTTCCCCAGGATTGTCTGTCGTGTAGGCTGCTGATGCTCCCAATACTTTCCATTTTATTCTTGATTTCGAGAACTTCGCCATGAGTCAGACGAGAAGCCATGAAACAACGTTACTACAAACCCCTTTCCTTTTAAACAAAAGGAAAATGGCTGGTGGAGACTTTCAAAGACATTTTCATTCCCCCCCCCCCACCCGACCCTCATCTTTAGTTGGATTACTTTCAGCTGGTGGGGGATGTGAAAACTTGCTTGGCCTTAACAGTGACAGAGCATTCTACAGAAAGACTTGAAGTTTTTTGTTTTTGTTTGTGTTTTTGTTTGAGAGTAGTGATAAATGGATGTGTTCAGAATGCAATTCTAGTTCCAGTGCACTTCAGTTAATAGAAGAAAATGGATGGAGGAAGAGAGCAATATCACAAAAAGAACTGGGACAATTGTTTAAGAGATTACATGCAACAGCAAAATAAGTCATTATGATTGGGACACCATTCCAAAACACAGGCTTTCGCAACCAATAAATTTAATAAAAGCAGCTTTTTGTAATGGCTGCTTTACTCTGTTCACAGTATTTACAGTGCTCATTTGTTCACTGGTATTATTGTATTTTTTTTCAGTTCTGTTGTTTTTTGATTGTTATTTTGTTTTTTTTTGCTTTGTACTGTTCAGTAATTCATTCTGTTCGCTGAGCTAACATTTGCAGAGTACAGGATCAATTGGGTACCTTGCTAGTATGATATACATGGTGCTCCCTTAAAGTTCAGTGATAGGACTACTTGCTTTATTATACGAGCAGACATCTCTTTTGTTAAACAAGCTGCAATAGGGCTAAATTCACATAGACACAACTTCTGCACAGAACAAATTTGAATTCGTTAGTTAATTTCTTACGGCTAGGAATTTGTTGTGTTTTAATTCACTTCGTGAGGGGTGAAAGGTGCAAGGGGAAGCTGTTCTGTATTTTTTTTTATCCTTTGCTGTTCCTTGCTTCAGTTGTATGAACTGTTGCAGTCCTACATTTAGGCACTCAGCTTGATTACCAAACAGATATGAGGTATTCCATCTTAGAGGAGTCAAGAACTATGATTTTTTTTGTTTGCTGCACTTTTTTTTTTGTTTTCCCCTTCCCTGTTCACACACATTTGATTTGTTTTTCCTCCACTATAACCATTCTCCCCCTCTTCCCCCACTTAAGAACTGTGCTCCATTATCTAAGCAACAAAACAGGAATGTGATCTGCACACAGTCGTGTGTCACTGTCGCCAAGGCGTGCAGCACCGACACGTGGTCTGATTTTTGTGGACCACCGTCCCCACCCTAGGTAAACCCAACCAAAACGGGGAACCGCAGCATGAAGCTAGACCCCCTGCTTACAATTCTGTGGCACTGAGCTATCCACCTTGGCTTGTTCTGCTGAGAATTTGTATGGCAACCAAAACAGTTTTGAACTGTGCAGGGGGGTACATGGGAGTGGTGGGAATGATGGTGACAAAAATATCACATACATATGTTCTGTACCCTCTGCACTTTCTCCAAAGCCCTAGTGTAGGACCCAATAAGATCTAGTAATCTGATGTTAGTGTAATTCTCTGATGATATAAACTACATTCATATGTTTTTCTCTCTTAATACTTAAAAGACACCCGCTACTGTGTTTCATTAATAAGGCTAAAAAAAAAAATATTTATCACATGGAATGAATAAAAGAATTAAAAACGTTTTAAGATATTCTGCATGAATCCAGTATAATAACCATTGTTACTGTGAGATTTAAGAGGTGGATCTTTAGAATTTAGGTACAAACGAAAGCTAAGATTCAGAATTGTCAGGGCCGCTCAAGAGTTGTGGGTTGTGTATGATGTAAAATGAAAATCTGGAGGAAATGGGATGAACGTCGTAAACTTTTGTAAGGGTGTAACCCTGGATTGTGACAATCCCAGTACTTCATGGGAACCAGCTTCACTTGTGTGAATACAAAATTTTAATACAAAAAAAAACACAATTCCCCCATTATGAGTGCAATGCAAATGGAGCATAATCATATTTATGCAATTATGTGGAATATTTCTGCTTTATCTTTTTTTCTGAATGAGAAAACTCAATATCTTTCATATGCATGGAGTTCAATATTTCTACCATACAGTACTCTTTAACGGGCATTAAAACTTGTATATTTAAGGGGTTTTATGTTTATATAATATGCAACAAAAAAATCAGCCTTATATGTCATTATCTCTCCTTTCCTGGTGTCTCATGCAGTCTGTTTTATTGACTTTTTCTTGTTTGATACGGTAATGCAAAAAAGGAGAGGTGGTACATTAGTAGTTACTGACTCTCCTGGCAGAAGAAATGTCTTTTTGTTCTGTGTTCTTTTGTAAGCCGCTTATTGTTCAGTCAGTCGTGACGATTCACGTTACTTTAGAGTTTCAAATAAATTGTGAAAAAAAAAGCAAAAAAAAAAAAGTCAGGAGAAAAAGTTTTTTAAATGAGAACATTCTTCAGCAATAATGCTTTATACCTGAGGGGCAGCTAACTACAGCTGGGTTTTTACACCAATAATGTCCAGAGTTACTTGATGGAAAAATATTTTTTTGTTCAAATAGTTATTAGTTGAATCATGTAGAGTTTTGCATGCAAAGGAGAGAAAAGTGCAGAAAAGGGTTTGATTACAACAATAATAACAGCAAAATATAGTGTTTTTCATATTTTTATGTTAATGTAGTTTTTTTTATTATTTTTTTTTATACCGGTTAGTTCTTTGTGTGTGGCGTGCGTGGGTTGTCGTGTTTTTTTTAAGTAATGTATACATAACACATAAAGCAGTATTTTAATCCTTACAGCACAGTAATGCAATAATCTATTATTATATGGCACAGTCTCCATTTTGATTCTACTATTCCCATTGGCTATTGTTTGGTCAACTGATGCCAGTTATTTCCATATGGTAACAAGGGATTTTTTTAAAAATGGAAATCAAATATAAACTCAACGCTTTGAATAAAAGCCATGAGCCTTCTATTCAAGGGGACCTATTGGCATAAAAACCCAGTAATCATTTTAAACTGCTTCACTACAAGCTAGCCAATGTACAAAAAAACTTGTAAATACTTGTTTTCATTTTATGCTGTGTATTATAAGTGTATATTGTGCTCACCTACATTTTTCTCTCTCTTTAATACGTCATAGTTGTCCTGTTAATTGATTGTGTTATTGCCTGAATTACTGCAGTCAGTAATTGCTTATTAGGGAACCCTTTTAAATGGGTTCCTCCTCTACCCCGCCCCTACCACACACATCCCCAACCACCCTCAACCCTTGTCTTTTTATTGGTGTTTGAGAAATCTCACTTTAATAATTTTCCCCCATCCTAAAAGGCTGTTTTTTTTAAAAAACATCAGATTTTTACTCTCCTTGAAATAATTTTTTAAAAACCATGAATAATTGTTATTTGATCTTGAATGACACTATATTTGGGACTTTTTACTGCTTTCTTCTTTCACATCAGCCAGCAGGACTTACAGTCGTGTTACCTATGCATTTCAGCATATTTATATTTGATTTTTCGTACATAAGCTGCTGCTAAAATAAGCAACTTAATTTCCATTCTTTAGAATATTTTTATGTAATAATAAATGTATGCTTTCTTGTTTATAAATGCCTAAACAAAGAACTTGCTCAGCTTATTTATCCACTGCGCTGTGTACCTGTCTGTCTTTTTCCCCATGCCCCTTATCACTGTTCCACTCCCTGCCCTTTCCACCAGTAATATTGTAAAATAAAGGACTTGATGAGATATGTATGAAATAGCAATGCAAAACCACAGTTTGCAATGGACACAGTGACTGAATGTACAGTGTATAGATGGCATTACCATAAATAAAAAAAATGTTTGCCCAGAATATGGTTTTTCATCTTTCTGACAAGGCCCATGTGCTACAGTGATCATCTTCTCCAAAGTGTGTTTGTGTTCAGGTCCGTAACTGTCAGCAGTGACAACTCTGATGTCTCACCTCCATGAATAAACTTTTCGTTGCTGTTGTATTGTGGCTATCTGGGTGGACTGAGGTCAGATCACCTGCATTTGACCTTTTTGATGTACAGATGACAAACTGAACTTGAGAAACAGATGTAAAGTGTAAAGAGAGAAGGCACTGAGAGCAAAGCAAACAGCACCTGACTTCTAGTTCCTCCGTCCCCACCCCCACCCCCACGCTCCTGGTTCTTGCAGACGGACAGTTCTATGGGTACCAGAAGTTCTCTAATACTTTGGGCGGGTTGCCATTCTTAATGGGTAGAATTTTCAGGCCGGCAGGCCTGGGAGCGGCCAGGGAATGGACGTAATGCGCGCTGAAAGGCTCAGCGCTGCCGAGGTGGGGGCGGGAGGAGGGCAAGGCAAGCGCTGAAGTCTGTGCGGGTGCGGGGGGGAGCGCGCAAATGAAAGCTCCCTGAAAGCAGAGAGCTGCCTCAGGGAGCTGAAGAATTTAAAACCAATCAATAAAGATTTGAAACTGCCGGGAAAAAAAATGTCCACACGTCAGATTCACTCCCCCAATGAAAATATAGATGACGAAAATTGTGCCCAAACATTTTTAATTAATAGCGGACACCTCATGCCGCCCTTGGATGAGGTTGCATCAAAAAGGCAAAGTCCGCCTGGCAGATTCGCCCGCTCGCCAACCATAACTTGGATGGCAGCGAAAAATCGCCGTCAATTGCTACTTTAATGGCCTTAATAGGCCTCCTAATTGTCGGCAGGCGCACTGCCGACTCTTGCACACACCTGCCGACCGAAATATTGTGCAGGTGCGCGATGAGGTCGGGACACTCACCCGACATCATGTGCGCTATTTCACGCTCGAGTGTGTCGGGCATGCGCCTGAAAACTAAGCGGAAAATTCAACCCAATGTGTTAGCAAGCTAAAACAAAAACAAAAATACCTGGAAAAACTCAGCAGGTCTGGCAGCATCTGTGGAGAGGAACACAGTTAACGTTTCGAGTCCTCATGACCCTTCTAAAAATAGAAAAGAGGAGAAATATAAGTTGGTTTAAGGGGGGGGGGGACAAGTAGAGCTGGATAGAGGGCCAGTGATAGGTGGAGATAACCAAAAGATGTCACAGACAAAAGGACAAAGAGGTGTTGAAGGTGGTGATATTATCTAAAGGAATGTGCTAATTAAGGGTAGAAAGCAGGACAAGCAGGGTACAGATAGCCCTAGTGGGGGTGGGGTGGGGGGAAGGGATTGAAATAGGCTAAAAGGTAGAGATAAAACAATGGATGGAAATACACTTAAAAATAATGGAAGTAGGTGGGAAAAGAAAAATCTATATAAGTTATTGGAAAAAACAAAAGGGAGGGGGAAAATCGGAAAGGGGGTGGGGATGGAGGAGAGAGTCCATGATCTAATATTGTTGAACTCAATAATCAGTCCGGAAGGCTGTAAAGTGCCTAGTCGGAAGATGAGGTGCTGTTCCTCCAGTTTGCGTTGAGTTTCACTGGAACAATGCAGCAAGCCAAGGACAGACATGTGGGCATGAGAGCAGGGTGGAGTGTTAAAATGGCAAGCGACAGGGAGGTCTGAGTAATGCTTGCGGACAGACCGAAGGTGTTGTGCAAAGCGGTCACCCAGTCTGCGTTTGGTCTCTCCAATGTAGAGAAAACCGCATTGGGAGCAACGAATGCAATAGACTAAGTTGAGGGAAGTGCAAGTGAAATGCTGCTTCACTTGAAAGGAGTGTTTGGGCCCTTGGACGGTGAGGAGGGGGGAAGTAAAGGGGCAGGTGTTGCACCTTCTGCGGTTGCGTGGGAAGGTGCCGTGGGAGGGGGTTGAGGTGTTGGGGGAGATGGAGGAGTGGACCAGGGTGTCCCGGAGGGAATGATCCCTGCCGCATGCTGCCGGGGTGGGGTGAAGGGAAGATGTGTTTGGTGGTGGCATCATGCTGGAGTTGGCGGAAATGGCGGAGGATGATCATTTGAATGCGGAGGCTGGTGGGGTGATAAGTGAGGACAAGGGGGACCCTATCATGTTTCTGGGAGGGAGAAGAAGGTGTGAGGGCGGATGCGCGGGAGCTGGGCCAGACACGGTTGAGGGCCCTGTCAACCACCGTGGGTGGAAAACCTCGGTTAAGGAAGGAGGACATGTCAGAGGAACTGTTTTTGAAAGTGGCATCATCAGAACAGATGCAACGGAGGCAAAGGAACTGAGAGAATGGGTTGGAGTCCTTACAGGAAGCGGGGTGTGAGGAGCTGTAGTCGAGGTAGCTGTGGGAGTCGTTAGGCTTGTAATTGATATTGGTGGACAGTCTATCACCAGAAATTGAGGTTTCCTCTACATTGGAGAGACCAAACGCAGACTGGGTGACCGCTTTGCACAACACCTTCGGTCTGTCCGCAAGCATTACTCAGACCTCCCTGTCGCCTGCCATTTCAACACTCCACCCTGCTCTCATGCCCACATGTCTGTCCTTGGCTTGCTGCATTGTTCCAGTGAAGCTCAACGCAAACTGGAGGAACAGCACCTCATCTTCCGACTAGGCACTTTACAGCCTTCCGGACTGAATATTGAGTTCAACAATTTTAGATCATGAACTCTCTCCTCCATCCCCACCCCCCTTTCCGATTCTCCCCCTCTTTTTTTTTCCAATAATTTATATAGATTTTTCTTTTCCCACCTACTTCCATTATTTTTGAGTGTATTTCCATCCATTGTTTTATCTCTACCTTTTAGCCTATTTCGATGCCTTCCCCCCACCCCACCCCCACTAGGGCTATCGTACCTTGCTTGTCCTGCTTTCTACCCTTAATTAGCACATTCCTTAGATAATATCACCACCTTCAACACCTCTTTGTCCTTTTGTCTATGACATCTTTTGGTTATCTCCACCTATCACTGGCCCTCTATCCAGCTATTCTTGTCTCTCCCCACCCCCCCCACCCCCACCCTCCCCTTAAACCAACTTATATTTCACCTCTTTTCTATTTTTACTTAGTTCTGTTGAAGGGTCATTCGGACTCGAAACGTTAACTGTTTTCCTCTCCGCAGATGCTGCCAGACCTGCTGAGTTTTTCCAGGTATTTTTGTTTTTGTTTTGGATTTCCAGCATCCGCAGTTTTTTGCTTTTATCTTAGTGTTAGCAAGCTAGTTGATCAAGGGAGGTATCACAGGCAAGCACAATCTAATTCTCACCCAACCCCCACACACATCCTTTTTCCACCATAAACTTTGGACAGCCCTTGGCAGGAGGAACTCTGGCTGATTATCCTCTCCCTTGCCGAACAGTACTAAGGACTATCAGTGCGGGCAACTACTGGCCTAGTTGAAATCAACTAACTCAGATTGAATTTTGGACCCTTTGTCAGTATAACCTTGTTACCTGCCCAATAAGCAACACCATCACCAATTAGACTGTTGGGTAGATGGCTGATCACCGAATGTCACCAGGCCAACAGGAGTGACTTTACTGCCATACTGTCTTGAGTCAGCACAGACTAGGATGTAAATGGTGTAACCATTGGGCTTAATGCAGATGGTCCCTTCCTCTTTGAAACCATTGAGCAAGGACCTTCTATTCTTTAGAAGAGTCCAGCACACAATATCTAGGCTGTTATTCCCAGTTCTGAGGGAGTGCTGCATTATCAGAGGTGCTAACTTTCAGGTAAGACATTAAACCGAGGCCCCGTCTGCCCTCTTAGGTGGACCTAAAAGATCCTATGGCACTATGTTGAAGAAGAGCAGGGGAGTTCTCCTAGTGCCCTGAGTCAGCATTTATTTATTCCTTAACCCCCATCTCAAAGAACAGTTTATCTGGTCATTATCGCATTGCTGTTTGTGGGATCTTGCTGTGTTTCAATTGGTTGCTGTGTTTCCTACATTTCAACAGTGACTATACTTCAAGAAGTACTTCACCAGCTGTAAAGCACTTTGGGACATCTTGAGGTCATGAAAAGCGCTATGTAAATGCAAGTCTATCTTTTTAATATATAATGTAAATTTTACCCGGCTGTGCAAAATGACTTCTATCTTGGCGCATGGTTGTTGGCGCTGTTAACATTTAACCCCCACCCTGATTCAGTGAAACCCGCTGGAGGTCACTGAATTGTCAAACTAATCAAGGGCAGAGATAATTTCTTCCTGTCTGCCAAGAATAGCAGGAGATTTAAGTTGAGCCTTTGTGTCAACATAAGGTGAATTTCCTGATGAACATTAGCCTTTCAAAACAATGAACTTCACATTTATACTTTTCTCCTGTTATTTTATTTCCCAATGCCCCATGACATTGCCATCGAGAAGGCAGACAGTGGAGTGGTTCCCAGCTCTTCTCAATGTTGCACTTTTACATGCTGCATGATGCATGTAGTTTGGATCGCAGGAAACTAATGCCAACATGCTGGGTTTAGCTCACCCTTTAACCGCCAACACCAAGCCCCCATCCCACCCCACCCCACCCCACCCCACCTTTACTCGTAGTAGTTTCCTCATTCCTTTGGCAGAATCGCAGACCCATAAAACAGTTCCTATTCCCCATGCTTTTAATAACATAAACAGCTTGCATGCAAATCCCCTTGTAGTCAAATAGCCCAACACCTATGGGCCACGAAGGAAGAATGTTGAAGGGTCATGAGGACTCGAAACGTCAACTGTGCTCCTCTCCACCGATGCTGCCAGACCTGCTGAGTTTTTCCAGGTATTTTTGTTTCTGTTTTCGTTAAGGAAGAATGGACATATGCGCAAGGTGCATATGGAGTGCAAATGGTGTCCTCTGAACCAAAGACCAAGCAAGAGTCATCATTATGTGGGAAAAAGGAGAAAATCTCTGATAAAAGTTTGAGTAAACAACCTCAGTATCACTGTATATCAACACAGAGTTTGGCACTAAAAAGGTTCACAGCTGTAGTCTAAACAGGGCTAAAGATTTTGACCCTTTCTTTCCCAGCCCCCACCGCCCCCCCCCCCCTTCCAACCAGGTCGCTAGGCGCTTTGTCCCAGGCGTTGTGCTCCATTTGATGGTAATGGTAAGCGATGGGAGCTTCAGTTCAGTGTTCAGTGACCTGCAAGCTGTTCTGCAGACAGAGAGGTTCCCCAGAGTGTCGGCTGAGATTGAATATTCACGTGTAAGGCCCAGTCCCTCAGCAGCAATGATTGATATGTTTTATATTAATCAGAGGGCTGCGGTTCTATTAATGTGCAAATTATATGCGACTGCTCCATGAGGATCAGAAAGATGATTGCTCTGTGGGTTCGCTGAGGACATTAAAGTGAGAATATTGCTGACGACTCACGATTGCCTGCGGCACAAGATATCAACACCTTTAATATTGCTTCATTTTGTTTTAATGTTAGTCAATTTCCATTAAGTGAATAACCTGCGCATCGCAAAATGTTGTTTGCCTATGACACTCAAAGCACCAAAGACATACTAACTTGGTAGCATAATTACTGCACGATAGCTGAATCCTCTACAACCGCCACCATTTACTGGGCAAGTGAATGACTGCTCAGCATTGAGCCATGCAAAGCAGGAAGGGGATATTTCGACCTGTGCCTTCTGTTCAATTAGTTGATCTCACTTGGCGAGGCACATCCAACACTAAAGAAAGACTTGCAGTTACATAGCACCTTACTCAACCTCAAAGCCACTACAGCCATTGGAGTACTTTTTTGAAGTATAGTCGCTGTTGTAATGTAAGAAAGGTGGCTGCCAATTTGTGCACAGCAAGCTCCCACAAACAATAGTGTGTTAATGACCAGATGATCTGTTTTAAGTGATGTTGGTTATGGGATAAATATTGGCTCAGGCCACCTGGGAGAATTCTCCTGCACATTAGTGTCATGTGATCATCTTCATTAACCTCAGAGGTCAGGATTGTCCTCAGTTTAGTGCCTCATCTGAAAGGTGGCAACGCTGACAGTGCAGCACTTCCTCAGTACTGCAATGGAGTGTCAGCCTAGATTAAGTGCTCACAACATTCTGACTCAGGTGAAAGTACTACCTACTGAGTCTGGCTGGCACCTCCAGCTGTGCTGAGCAACCTTGGAGAAAAATCATGCTGTTAAAAGTTTCTTTTTCAATTTTCTTTGAATGCTTTACATTCTCAGTAATTCTATGATAATAGAGTATAGAAACAGGCCATTCAGCCCAATAGGTCTATGCCAGTGTTTATGCTCCACACAAGCCTCCTCCCACTCTATTTCACCTCACCCCATCATCATCCCCTTCTATCCCATTCTCCCTTTTGCATCTATCTAACTTCTCCTTAAATGCCTCGACATTATTCACCTCAATACTCCACGTAATCGTAAGTTCCATATTCCCACCACTTTCTGGATAAACATGTGGCTCCTGAATTCCTCATTGGATTACTGATGACTAACTTATATTTATGGCCCTAGTTTTGAACCCCCACAACCCCATAAGCGGAAACATCTTCTCTACATCTACGCTTCTCAAACCCTTTCATAATCTTAGAGACTTCTTGGATTCTCAGTTATAAAAAATATTGATTATGGGGGAAGGCTGTTTGACTAGGGGGTGGGGGTGGGGGGGAGGTCAGGTGACAAAGCCTCCAGGAGTATGTCCAATATGCTGGCAGCAACCCGACTGATGGGCCTAGGACTGTTTGGGTCTAGCGCTTATGTCTGTTATGCTAAAGACCCAAAAATTGCTTCCTTTGATTTGCTTTGCTCCTTGTCTCTTTGCCCTCTGTCCCCATCTGGGATGGTGACAATGCACAGCTTAACCTTTCACCCAGTGCTTCAGTCACCTTAACTGGTGGCTGATTAATTCAGAAGCTCCTGTTTAATTAAAGGAGCTCCCAGTTGTTTCTGAAGAAAAAAAGAATCGGCTGTTTTACATATGGCAGCTTCCTCAGAGTCCCTCCCTTTGTGTTATGTTAACTTAACTTAATGTCCTCAGGCTTTCTAGGAGATGCTTTAGGCGCTATGTGGGTTTCAGTGATGTAGACGGCTATCCTGATGGTAGTTAATGAGTTGCTTTATTGTATGTTCTGTGGAAAATGAATGAGTTGTCCATTCTCTTGTCGGTTTAGCTCAGTTGAGTCTGTCTCTCGCCCTTGAGTGAGAAAGTCATGGGTTGAAGTCCTGTGACACACCAGCACAGTAGGGAGAGCTGCACTGTCAGGGGTGCTGTCTTTTGGATGAGGCCTGTCTGTCTGTTCGGGTAGATGTAAAAGATCTAATTGGAAGGGTAGGGAGCTCTCCCTGGTGTCCTGGCCAATATTTAACCCTCAAACAACATCTGATAACAGGTTAAGAGAAACTGCAAATGTTGTAAACCTGAAATAGAACTAGAAAATAGTGAAAATGCACAAATGTCAGACAACATCTGTAAAAAAAACTGATTGGTTATCACATTTCCAGCATGTGCCTTTCAAAACTTTAGGGGTGTACAAGGTACATGCACAAAAACTCATAGACATTTACAGCACAGGAGGCCATTTGGCCCATCGTGTCTGCGCCGGTCAACAAAGATCTGACTACACTAATCCCATTTTCCAGCACTTGGCCCATAGCCCTGGAGACTATGGCAATGCAAATTAATATATAAATGCTTCTTAAATGTTACAAGAGTTTCTGACTCAACGATCCTTTCTGACAGTGAGTTCCAGACTCTAACCACCCTCTGGGTGAAGAAATTTCTCCTCAATTCCCCTCTTAGCATTCTACTTCTTACCATAAATCTATGCCCCCTGGTTATTGACCCCTCCACTAATGGAAAAAGTGCCTTCCTATCCACCCTATCTATGTCCCTCATAATCTTATACACCTCTATCAGGTCCCCTCTCAACATTCGCTGCTCCAAGGAAAACAACCCTAGCCTATCTAATCTTTCCTCATAGCTCAGACCCTCCAGCCCAGGCAGCATCCTGGTAAATCTCCTCTGCACCCTCTCCAGTGCAATCACATCCTTCCTATAATGTGGTGACCAGAACTGCACGCAGTACTCCAGTTGTGGCCTAACCAGCGTTTTATACAGTTCCAGCATAACCTCCCTGCTCTTGTACTCTACACCTTGGCTAATAAAGGCAAGTATCCCATATGCCTTCTTAACCACCTTATCTACCTGCCCTGCTACCTTCAGGGATCTGTGGACATGCACACCAAGGTCCCTCTGATCCAGGGTCCTACCATTCATAGTGTAATCCCTTGCCTTGTTAGCCCTCCCCAAGTGCATTACCTCACACTTTTCCGGGTTGAATTCCATTTGCCACTGCTCTGCCCACCTGACCAGTCCATTGATACCCTCCTGCAGTTTACGGCTATTCTCACTATTTACCATCCTACCAATTTTCATGTCATCCACAAACATCTTGATCTTACCCCCTACATTTAAGTCCAAATCATTTATGTACACCACAAACAGCAAGGGCCCCAGCACCGAGCCCTGCGGAACCATTCAGGAAACAGACTTCCAGTCACAGAAACACCTGTCTCTACACCACCACCCTCTTCTTCCTGCCTCTCAGCGAAGTTTGGATCCAACGTGCCACTTTGAATTGGATCCCATGGGCTCTTACTTTCTTGACCAGTCTGCCTTGAGAGACCTTATCAAAAGCCTTGCTAGAGTCCATGTAGACCTCATCAAAGGCATTACCCTCATCAACACTCCTGGTTACCTCCTCAAAATATTCTTTCAAATTTGTCAAACTTGGCCTTCCCTTAACAATTCCATGCTGACTATCCCTGATTAATCTGTGTCTTTCCAAGTGCAGATATATTCTGTCCCTCAGAATTCTTTATAGTAACTTCCCCACCACCGAAGTTAGACTGACTGGCCTGTAATTTCCTGGTTTATCCCTTCCTCCCTTTTTTAATAATGGGATAACGTTAGCAGTCATCCAGTCCTCTGGCACCTCACCTGTGGCCAGAGAGGATTCGAAAATTACTGCCAGGGCCCCTGATTTCTCTCCCCTTGCCTCCCTCAACAGCCTGGGATACATCTCATCTGGGCCTGTGGATTTATCCACTTTTAAGGCCACTAAGCCCGCTAGTAGCTCCTTTCCCTCTATGTTAACTTCCTCTAATATTTCACAGTCCTCCACCCTGATGTCTATACCTGTGCCGTCCTTTTCCATTGTGAAGACCGACGCAAAGTATTCATTGAGGACTGTACCCATGTCTTCCGGGTCCACACACAGATTACCTCTATGGTCCTTCATTGGCCCTACTCTTTCCCTAGTTACCCTCTTGCTCTTTATATATTTAAAAAACCCCTTTAGGTTTTCTTTTATTCTACCCACCAATGCTTTCTCATGCACTCTCTTTGCTTTCCTAATTTCCTTTTTTAATTCTCTCTATGATATCTCTCTATCTTTCTCGCTTTTTCCTCTCTCGATGCAGTATACTTCCAGCACTTCCCACTTTTACCACCCAAATAGTTTTCTGATCACCCAGCTTGTCCGATTGTGGGATCTTGCTGTGCATAGGTTGACTGCTGTGTTTGCCTACATTATAACAGCGACTGCCCTTCACTGTAATTCATTCGTGATTAAGTACTCAGGAGCTGGAGATATGGAATGTTCTATGTAAATATAAGGGCAGGAGGAGTGAGCACAAATTAGAAAGGACTTTGGAAATTTGAGGATATTCCTAGTTGCCTGGGCAGCTAAGCAGCAACAATTTTTAGAAAGGACCCTCATAGTTTGAATAGTGAAGATAGGATACTCCCTAAAATACAACGCCCTAGCTTTCCTCAGATTTACTCACATTGCCACATATCTGCTCTTCCTGCCCCTACGACATTAACTTAATTTCCCTGAGAGTCTCCCCAACCTGAAAGTGCTGCTGTTCCCCAGTATCTGGAGTCGGACCCCAGTATCTAAACTCCGATGACCCCGAATGTGTCAGAAACAACTGTCCATGGGGGCTATTTGTTTGTTAGGCCCCACTCCCAAACTGCTGCCCAGAACTGGATTCTGTGGGGGCCGGGGGTGAGGGGGGAGGGGGAGTGATAGGCAATCAGTGTCACCAAAAGTAGGGGGGAGGTGGGGTGGAGGGGGGTTCATAACCAATCAGGAGGTGATTGCTATCATTCAGGATTGGGGAGGAGGGATGTTTGGTCTCACCTTGTCGGGGGTGGGGGGGGTTGGTATCACTAAGGGGTGTTCAGTATCCACTTTGGGGGAGTTGTTTGGTACTGGGTCAGAGGACACCCTCTCTCCCACTTTGCAGTTTCTGCTTTTGAGTTCACCCCCACTGTGACTCTCAGTGATTAAAACACAGCAGGGATTATTAACTGAGGGATGGAGCAGACTTGAATAACTAGAGTTGCCAGATTTTTGCTCTGTTTGCCAAACATTCGCGGTAGAAGGTTCACGCGAAGTTAGGCTTCTTGTCTCCTGTACAGCTTGACTAATAGTTAGGGGTTTGTATTTTGTTCCAGCTGCCACTATCCTGCTATTGGCTGACGCTATGATGCAATTGTAGATTTTGGGGATTTAAAAGCAACATATAATATTTCAATAATATTTCACAGTGATTGTGTTGTGTAGCTGATTTATTTTTATCTTTGCTTGCCAAAGTTCTATTGTTTAGCCATTATCCCCTTGCTGGGAGTTAGTCCCAGGGCAACTGGTCACTCTGCAAGGGTTTCTGAGTCCTCATTACTTGTACACAGACATACTCTCTTAGTCACTAACACACACACACACTCACACACACAGACACTCTTTCACAGACACACACACACACATTCACAGACACTCATTCACAGACACACACATTCACAGACACACAAACACACAACAAACGCACACACTCACAGGCAGACACATACAGACGCAAGCAAACACACAAAGGCACTCACATGGACACACAAACAGACACACGCACTTGCACAGACAGACACTCTCACATGGGACATACACTCACACAGACACACACATGGGGACACGCACATTCAGGCACTCACACAGACACAGGTGCACACACACAAACATACATGGAAACCACACACACACACTCAGAGACACATATGATTTTCCTCTCCCTGAGTGTCAGTTAGCAATAGATTGTCAATCTCCCTTAGAAAGGCCACAAAAGATGACCCTTCAAAGAATGCAGACGGTCTTGACTAGTACAATGGTAAGTAATATTCTGGAGAGTGGTACCAAGGCGCACTGGTGGGTGGGAGATATCAAAGCCACTTATACACTGGCCATAGTTTAACTTGAGTGAGTCTGGTGTATCTGAGTCACTCCCTCCTACATTTCATACAGTGAACTCTTAATCTCTTATCACTTGTTCACTGAGCCTGCACATCATGTTTTTTAATTATTCCAGCAGTCTGACTCTGTTAAAACAATCGAGATATCAGGGAGCTGGATTTTAAGCTGCAGAGTTTGGGGATGGCTCTGAAATTGGTCCCACTCTGTGCGCAGTTAAATAATTCTGACCTCATCCATGTGAAATATGATTTTGAGCTCCGTGTTTAGGGGCCACCAGGTGTGTTATGGATTGTCCGGGTCCCTACAGGCAGCGAGTGCAGTGTATTGGATAACATTATGTCTTCTGCAGGGACTCGTATTCTAATTGTCATCACCTCGGGCTGCTTTCTACCCCAGAGATTAGGAACTGACAGAATCCTGGGAGGGTGGAGGTGCCGCTCCCAGTTAGGTTCAGGGGTCAAACACAATAGCATACAGCTCCAGGTTGCCATGGAAACCACAGTCGGCCATGAGTTTAGCCAACCAAAGTTATCAAAGTTCGGTCTCCGTTTTAAAAGTCTCTACTCTCTTTTTATTAAATTGCTTGTTTTTTCTCCACACAGCCTTTCCTGAGTCCCTGACGCTCTTCTGTCCCCTTGCTCTCTCTGCCTCTCTTACTTAACCTCTCTGTTCCCACTCTCTTTCCCTCTCCTCATTCCCTCGCACCACTTTCTTCTCCATTTTTCTCATCATTAACTGTTCATCCTATTGGAAACTCTGTCCATGTGTCTACATGCATATGCAAGTTTTATGGGTGTATGCATGCGCAGATGTGTGCGCATGTGTCCATCTGCATGTATGTCCTTGTTTGTGTGTATCAGCTTTGTCCCCATGCATGTATGTGTGCATGTGCATGTGTGTCTATGTGTGCATGCATGTGTGTCTGTGTGGGTGCGTGTGTCCATGTATGCGCATGTCTGTTTGTGTGTGTGTGTGTGTGCGTGCATGTGTGTTTGTCTGTGTGCGTATCGTGTGCATATGCAAGTGTGTCCATGTGTTTGTCTGTGTGCGTGTCCATGTGCATGTACGAGCATGTCCGTGTGTGTGTGGATTTGGATCAGGCTGTGACACTGTCCATGACAGAATATATTAAAGACAGGACCAGAGGCATCGCCTTTCCTGCTTTTAATCCCTAGTTGCTCTCGGGATTAATTACAATGAGAGATGCAAAGAGCAGCTGTTGTCCTCATCAACTGAGACTGGTAAAAGCGTGAAGGTTCCTGAGTGTTTGAGTAGTGATGACAGACACTGAAAATGAGCAATCTCTCTTTATATCGAGCATAGACAGCCATAATCTCCCGACTGCAATCTGAAACTCACTCCACCAAGACGTTCAAGTTTGAGATGGATAGATTTTTGTCGGCAACGACGATGGAGCATACGGAATTAAGGCGCAGAACAGCCATGATCTAACCGAATGGCGGAACAGGCTTGAGGGGCTGAATGGCCTCCTCCACTCCCTTGTTTCAATAATCCTACATGGAAGTCTTGAGCTGTATTTCCAACAGGTAGTTCTGGGTGAGCAGCCTTTTCCTTCTGTTATACAGACTGACGGACTGACCCCGAACAGAAACTCCACCCTCGCCCTTGACTTCCCCCTCAGCCCAGTCACTGTCTAAGGCGGAGCCAGGCTGTTCATCTCAATCGGCTCCACATCCTCCCCGTTGCAAAGACCATCGACTTTCACTTCTGTAAATATGACGTTATTTTGAAGGGGTTTCTCCCTGGTGTCATGGCCAATATTCATCTGCCAACCAACATCACTAAAACAGATGGTCATCATCAGACTGCTCTGCTGTGTGCAAACTGGCTGCTGCACTTCCTAAATGACAACAGTGCCGACACTTCAGCAAGTACCTCATTGGCTGTTAAGAGCCTGGAGATGCCCTGAGATTATGGAAGGCACTATATAAATGCAAGTTCCTTCTTTAAAAATGCCTGGCAGCAGTGAGTGGTGCATACCAGGTTAATATTCATCTGAAATAGGGAGGAAGCCCTGATGCATTTTACTTAAGTCATTGGTGAGGCTGGACCTGGAATAATCCATATAGCTCTGGTCGCCTCAGTACATAAAGGATGTTGTAGCTATTGAAAGGAGGGAGGGAGCAGCCAGAATGATTGAGGGGATGGACGGATTGGATTGGATTATTGGGCGTGTGTGGGAGGAACAGGTGACTTTGGATCTATGGATTTGCAAAGCTCTCCACCACTGGGAGTTTTCCTCACCCTCCTGTCCGGTTCTGTTGTAGACTCATTGATAGAGATCCATTGCTGTGGTTAGTCAACAGCTCCCATTGTATATGTGACAACCAGGAAAGTAAAAAGTGCACGGGATTAACCTTGGCCTTATTTTATCCCATATGATTACATGGGATTTGTGCTCGGGGACTTCTCCAATAGATATGCAGATAAGCTGACCCGGGAAATCCTGGTGGATTCAGCATCACCAGGAACAATTCTGGACTCTCCAGTGTAAACCTGGTGCAAATCCAGTGCAAACCTGGTGCAAATCCAGTGCAAACCTGGTGCAAATCCAGTGTAATTTAACAATTCAGGGCCTCATTATCCAGGGTCGCCCACACAGTACCAATCGAAAAGTAATGAAAATAGGCCCCAGGCAGATGAAAGGGAAGGGAATGTGCAGGAGAAACACCTCCAACTAGCCTCCCTGGAAAAATAGTCTTTTTTACCTCTCGGCAATTCTGATAAGTTAGGAGGTCTTTAAGATTGTGGAGGGGTTTGATAGGGGTAGATGTAGAGACAATGGGCGGAATTAAGTGCCGCCTCTGGTGGTGAGTTTGGCGGGAAGGGTGAATTTAATCAGGCAGGAGGGTGGCGGACGGGGGCTTAAGCAATTAATGCCCACTTAAGGGCCTCATCCCGATGCCAGTGACATTCAGCCAGTGGCGAGCAGGGCCTGGCCATGTGGGGAGCCCAAACCCCGATGAATACGCAGGGCTGCCTCTCACTGGAAAACGTCATTCTGCTGGTGAGGGGTGCCTGGTCGCTTCAAGGGACGACAAACGGCCACCAAGGTGAGGTCGACGAAACCCCAGCAACAGCCCCGATAACTGAACCCCAGCAACCGAAGTCAGCAACAGTCACTAATATTCAGGGGAAAGGTGCCAAAATAAAAAGTATTAACCAGTATGAACACAACGTGCACAGAAACGGAGCCCCATGTGTCTGAGCGTCTGCAACTTCTCTTTGTGTACACTGACCTCTGAATCAACTTTTAAAAAAAGACTATCGCTTTCCGCTTCTGCTCAGGAAATCCTCCAAAGAAAAAAGGGAACTAGATGTCCCTTTCTATAAAGTTAAACTTCACAAAATTCCCTTTTAAAGTTGCAAACTCGATGGTGGTTGGGGTAGGCCTGGACTGAGGGTTGCCAACTCAGACTGGACATATTCCTGGAGGTTTCATCACATGACCTGACCTCCACCCCCCCCCCCGGCCCCCCCCACCAATTGCATCCCTCCCCCCACCGCGAAACCTCCCGCCATTGGTGGCTTCACATGTCCATCCCTGCGCTTTCCCGGTGGCCAATTGGAAAGCAGCGGACTCTAGGTTACACATCATCTCTGTGCTCGATGACCTACGTTGGCTCCTGATCGAGCAGCATCTTGATTTAAAATTCTCATCGTTGGGTTCGAATCCCTCCACGGTCTCACTCCTCCTAAGCTCTGCAACCTCCTCCAGCCCCACCAATCTCTGCATTTCTCCAATTCTGCCCTCTCGTGCCTTCTCAATTTCAATCGCTCCACTACTGGCCGCCGTTGCCTTCAGTTGCCCAGGCCCTAAGCTCTGGAATACCTGTCTCGACACCTCTCTGACTCTCTACCTCATTTTTTTAAAGACGCTCCTTAAAACCTACCTCTTTGCCCAAGATTTTGGTCATCTGGCCTAAAATCTTCTGCTGCGGACCGAACTGTGTCATTTTTTGTTTCAGAATGTGCCCGTGGAGCACCTTGTGGTGTTTCACTGTGTTAAAGGTGCTATAGAAATGTAATTGTTGTTGTTGTTGTTGATCGGATGCTTCTTGGCCACTAATCAAACCGCCGTTTATCCCCCCCCATCTCCAACATTTCTGGAACTGGCAAATAAAACTGTCCTGGCGACTTTTTTTTTAAAAGACTAAAAAAAAAAGCACTGTTTGTACAACACCCCCATGATTCTTTATCTCTGATCACTGCAGTCGCTCGGGAGATTAACCTTTCGTTCCTGGAGGCTCCAGGGCAATCCTGGAGGAGTTGGCAGCCCCTACCCAAGACTGGTCACTGGTAAGATGGCGTCAGTCACCGAGCAAATGGCCAGGTGGATTGCCCCAGGGGGCCATGGGCTCTCCCAAAATGACTTCAGTCAGCCCCACCCATCCCGAGAGGCACAGTACAGAAAGGGTCCGTGAGACTACAGACAGGATAAATCAGCGGTTTCTAGGTTATGACTCCCACAGGCACCAGCTGAAATTAAATTTTTCAAGCCCGCTTATTGAATTTCCTGCACCTCCTTTCTGGAAGTGAAGTTTCTGTCGGCCCCGTGAGGATTTGCCAATCCTTTGGCCTCAAACATCTTTAAATGTCTGAGAAACCGCTCCCCACAAGGGAAATGAAACTGTCATGTTTCACTTAACTGTTCTTTTCTTGGCGTGTTTGCTCTACACCGGCTGCCCTGGGTGGTGGGGGTTTTCTCACGTGCTCCCCGCCCCTGCCCCGTGCGAGAAGGGCAAACGCCTCCCTCGAGAGGCTGGGTGTAACCCCCCCACCCCCTCCGCCCCTCCTACCACAATGTGCTGCCCCCGCCCCGCCCCGGGGGACATCCTTGCTGTCTGCTTCTCAGTCGGGTGATTTGCTCGACACCGTTAGGCTTCCCTGATGGTTCAGTGAGTCACTGGAGTTTGCGGGGTAGGGGGTGGGGGTGGGGGGTGACGCACAGAAATATCGATTACCCGAGGCCCAGCTTCACACTGCGTTCATCTGAAGGGGGGGGAAACAGACTTGCATTGAGATAGCGCCTTTCGCAGCCTCAGGACGTCCCCAAAATGCCTTTTACAGCCAATTACGTACTTTTTGAAGTGTAGTCACTGTGAAAATGTAGGAATTGCACAGCAAGCTCCCACTGAACAGCAGCCTGATAACAAACAGGTCATCTGTTTTAGTGATAAAAACAAAAAACTGCGGATGCTGGAAATCCAAAACAAAAACAGAAACAGAAAGGGTCGTGTGGACTCGAAACGTCAACTGTGCTCTTCTCCGCCGATGCTGCCAGACCTGCTGAGTTTTTCCAGGTATTTCTGTTTTAGCGATGTTGGTTGAGGGATAAATACTGTCCAGGACACTGGAGTGGGCTCCCCTGCTCTTCTTCAACATAGCCCTTTAGGAGGACCCCTGAGAGGAAAGACTGTGACTTGATTTAATGTCTCATCCAAAATACGGTACTTCTGACAGGACAGCTCTCCCACAGTACTGCGCTGGCGTGCCCGCCTCGATTTTTTGTGTTCAGGTCCCTGAAATGGAAGTTCGATCCATGACCTTTGGACTCATAGTTGAGAGTGACTGAGCCACTCACCAGCGCTGTTACAGTCGGCCTCAGTGCCCCTGGGGGAAGGAGTGGGAGAACAGCCGGCATTCCCGCTCCTGATCCCAATCCAGTGAGAATTTCCAGATCTGAACATCTCTCACTCGAGGTCAAATATGCTGCTGAGTGTCGGATGGGCAGAATGAGCAATGGGTAAAGTAACCCAGGTGGAATCCACCATAGAATTGTACTCCTGCAAACATCAGGGTCTTCCGGGTAAAGAGGGATGTATGGAAATTCCAAAATGAAATAAACAACTGTCCTCGCATCTCTGGGATCTGAGATACAAAAGCAATCGAGACTGAGATCCCTTCTCAACTGGCTATCAGGGGACCAGGTTAAATGAGTTGATCCAATCCCTGTGTAGGTGCAGCATCTTGGTCTTGTCCAATAAGAGCTGCTTTTGATTCAGGTTGGAGAGAATATCTAACAGTTCAAGGATCTCACAATCAGCAGCTTATTGGTGCACACACTCAGGGGTGGCGGCACAGTGGTATACATTTGGGGAGGGAGTTCCCCTGGGAGTCCTCAACATCGACTCCGAACCACATGAAGTCTCATGGCATCAGGTTTAAACATGGGCAAGGAAAACTCCTGCTGATTACCACGTACCACCCTCCCTCAGCTGATCAATCAGTGCTTCTCCATGTTGAACACCACTTGAACACCAACATCAGACCTTAAGATGCCAAGACCCTGGATTGGGAATCTGTCCACCCCATACCCCCGACCTCAGGATCAGACCAACCTGCTCCTGTGGGCTGGCTTGGTGTCCTCCCCCCTGGACTGGAAGCCAAGCCTGACAATTAGGCTGTCTTCAGAGCAAGGACAATAGTCACTGGCTGTGGGGCAACCTGAACATCTGGATTTCCCCTCTGAAATCCCACCCCCAACCTCTGTATCCATCCCTGTTAATATCCAGGACAATGTAACTGATGTCCAATTTTTAAATTTTTATTTATTTTTATGTATTCATTTTTTAAATCCTTTCCCCCAACTACCCCGCCAACCCCCCCCACCCCTTCCCTCCCCCCCACAGGGCAGTGAGGGTGGTAATGTGCAGAAGGTACTCTGGGTGGGGGACTTCAATGTCCATCGCCAAGAGGGGCTTGGTAGCACCACTACTGACCGAGCTGGCCGAGTCCTAAATGAATAGCTGCTAGACTGGGTTTGCGGCAGGTGGTGAGGGAACCAACGAGGGAAAAACATACTTGACCTCATCCTCACCAACCTGCCTGCCGCAGATGCATCTGCCCAAGACAGTATCGGTAGGAGTGACCACCGCACAGTCATCGTGGAGACCAAGTCCTGCCTTCACATTGAGGATACCCTCCATTATGTTGTGTGGCACTACCACTGTGCTAAAAGTGATAGATTTCGAACAGACCTAGCAACTCAAGACTGGCATCCGTGAGGCGCTGTGGGCCATCAGCAGCAGCAGAATTGTACTCAAACACAATCTGTAACCTCATGGCCCGGCATATCCCCCACTCTACCATTACCATCAAGTCAGGGGATCAACCCTGGTTCAATGAAGAATGCAGGAGGGCATGCCAGGAGCAGCACCAGACATACCTAAAAATGAGGTGTCCACCTGATGAAGCTACAACACAGGACTATTTGCGTGCCAGACACCATAAGCTGCGAGTGATAGACAGGGCTAAACGATTCCACAACCAACGGATCAGATTCAAGCTCTGCAGTCCTACCACATGCAGCCGTGAATGGTGGTGGATGATTAAACAACTCACTGGAGGAGGAGGCTCCACAAATATCCCCATCTTCAATGATGAGGGAGCCCAGCACAGTAGTGCAAAAGATAAAGCTGAAGCATTTGCTACAATCTTCAGCCATAAGTGCTGAGTGGATGATCCATCTCGGCCTCCTCCAGAGGTCCCCAGCATCACAGATGCCAGTCTTCAGCCAATTCAATTCACTCCACGTTACATCAAGAAATGGCTGAAGGCACTGGATACTGCAAAATCTATGGGCCCTGACAATATTCCGACAATAGTACTGAAGATTTGTGCTCCAGAACTTGCTGCACCCCTAGCCAAGCCATTCCAGTACAGCTACAACACTGGCATCTACCCGGCAATGTGGAAAATTGCCCAGGTGTGTCCTGGCAACAAAAAGCAGGATAAATCCAACCCAGCCAATTACCGCCCCATCAGTCTATTCTCGAACACCAGTAAAGTGATGGAAGGGGTCATCAACAGCGCTATCAAGCGGCACTTAGCAATAACCTGCTCACTGATGCTCAGTTTGGGTTCTGCCAGGGTCACTCAGCTCCTGACCTCATTACAGCCTTGTTTTAAACATGGGCGAAAGAGCTGGGCTCCCGAGGTGAGGTGAGAGTGACTGTCCTTGACATCAAGGCCGCACTTGGCATCAAGGAGCCCTAGCAAAACTGGGGTCAATGGAAGTCAGGTTAAAAACTCTCCACTGGTTGGAGTCATGCCTAGCACAAAGGAAGATGGTTGTGGTTGTTGGAGATCAGTCATCTCAGCTCCAGGACATCACTGTAGGAGTTCCTCAGGGTAGTGTCCTAGGCCCAACCATCTTCAGCTGCTTCATCAATGACCTTCCTCCCATCATAAGGTCAGAAGGGGGGATGTTCACTGATATTTGCACAATGTTCAGCACCATTCGCAACTCCTCAGGTACTGAAGTAGTCCATGTCCAAATGCAGCAAGGACTGGACAATATCCAGGCTTGGACTGACAAGTGGCAAATAACATTCACGCCAGACAAGTGCCAGGCAATGACCATCTCCAACAAGAGAGAATCTAACCATCACCCCTTGAGGTTCAATGGCATTACCATCACCGAATCCCCCATTATCAATATCCTTGGGGTTACCATTGACCAAAAGCTGAACTGGAATAGCCATATAAATACTATGGCTACAAGAGAGCAGGTCAGAGACTAGGAATCCTACAGTGAGTAACTCACCTCCTGAATCCCCAAAGCCTGTCCACCATCTACAAGGCACAAGTCAGGAATGTGATGAAACACTCCCCACTTGCCTGGATGAGTGCAGTTCCCACAACACTCAGGAAGCTTGACACTGTCCAGGACAAAGCTGCCCGCTTGATTGGCATCACATCCACAAACATTCGCTCCCTTCACCACTGATGCACAGTAGCAGCAGTGTGTACCATTTACAAGATGCACTGCAGGAACTCACCAAGGCTCCCTTGACAGCACCTTCCAAATTCATGACCACTGCCATCTAGAAGGACAAGGGCAGCAGACAGATGGGAACACCACCACCTGGAAGTTCCCCTCCAAGCCACTCACCATCCTGACTTGGAAATATATCGCCGTTCCTTCACTGTCACTGGGTCAAAATCCTGGATCTCCCTCCCTAACAGCACTGTGGGTGTACCTACACTGCGTGGACTTCAGCGGTTCAAGAAGCCGCTCACCACCACCTTCTCAAGGGCAATTAGGGATGGGCAATAAATGCTGACCCAGCCAGTGAAGCCCACATTCCATGAATGAATAAAAAAAGCTCTGGGGTGAAATTAAACATTTTAAAAAACCAGGTGGTTTGTGGTCGGGTCAGATGTTAAAATTTTAATAATCTGAGCCGCAGCCACATTCCACTGACTTTTGTGTTTCATGGAGATGGGACGAGGAACAGGCAGCCAACCTGCTCACAGGAGGCGGGTTAGAAATTTAATGTATGTTGATGAGGCCCCTGGTTTAACTGCTGAGCAGGTTTAACAGTGGCCCTCCCGGTTTCTCAGGTCCCAGGAAATAGCAGCTGCACAGAGGGGAATTGAAGTGCCTTTCCAGCACTGCTTGTGGGTCAGGAGGAGTGGGAATGATTCCTCCCGGGTCCTCCAAACTACCCCCACCCCTACATCAGACCCTAAGATGCCAAGACTCTGGATTGGGAATCAGCCCACCCCATAGCCCCGACCTCAGGATCAGACCAACCTGCTCCTGTGGGCCGGCTTAGTGTCCTCCCCGCTGGACTGGAAGCCAAGCCTGACAATTAGGCTGTCTTCAGAGCAAGTACAATAATCACTGGCTGTGGGGCAACCTGAACATCTGGATTTCCCCTCTGAAATCCCACCCCCAACCTCTGTATCCATCCCTGTTAATATCCAGGACAATGTAACTGATGTCCAATTTTTAAATTTTTATTTATTTATTTTTAATTAATTCATTTATTTTTATGCATTCATTTTTTAAATCCTTTTCCCCATCTACCCCCCCACCCCTTCCCTCCCCTTCCCTCCCCCCCCACAGGGCCAATTGTCACTTGTTTTTATGTTTTGCTCTCACAGAACGCTGACCCTTGTTCTGCTATTAACACCTTCTGCTATCTTACCTTTCTGCCACTATCAGCACCTTCTTTAGTCTTTAACACTCCCATTGTCCTGTGTCCATGACATCTTTATCAATCTCTCCTTAGCTGTCGCCTATCCCTAACCTTCCATCTTGCCCCACCTGCTCCATCCTCTCTTATACTGTATAAATTTCATCACATTTCTACCTCTCTTCAGCTCTGAAGAAGAGTCATACGGACTTGAAACATTAACTCTTGTTTCTCCCTCCACAGATGCTGCCAGACCTGCTGAGTTTTTCCAGCATTTTCTGTTTTTATTATAACTGATGGACTCGGTTGGCTTTAAAGCTCTTTGGGGGTGTTCTACGCTCGTGAAACGCAGGCTCCTTCTCTTCACTGGGAAGAAAGGACTTCAGGGAAGAACATGAAAGTGAGTTCCCTCCTGATTATCCTGGTCCCAGGGCAGGGAGATCCTGGGATAATATTGCTCCCAAAGATATTCCGTCAGAAAGAACAGCTTAATGCCATGCTTGCTGTTTGTGGGATTGTCCTGTCTCCAAAATTGTTACCACATCTATAAATCAACGACTGAATGTTCAAGTGGCTTTGTTGTGTGTGAAACTCTTTGTGAGATGTGCTGTGGTGCTGTACAAATGCAAAGTTTTATTTACAGGGGTAAGTCCTGTTCAGGGAGGAAGGTCGGCGTGTGAAGAGGAAATACGGGTGCAGGAATGTAACTCGAGCTGCTCTGAGATTGGATTAGGTCCCATTGCTGGCAAGTGGCGAGGGAAAGCACGCACAATGCTATGCAGCAAACTGTGCTCGATGGCCACGGAAGCGTTTGAAGTTAACACTGGGAGGCCAAATTGGAAAAAAAAACATCATTACTGAGCAATAATGTATTTCAATCAGCACAAGAGAGCTGAGCCAAATTAAAACTGTAACTTTTATTAAAACTGCACGACAGGAGAAAGAAAGAATTTATATAGTGCCTTTCACAACCTCAAGGCATCTTAGAGCACTTTACAGCTAAGGAAGCCCTTTGAGGTGTAGTCACTGTTGTAATGTAGGAAACGTGGCAGCCAATTTCTGCACAGCAAGCTCCCACAAACAGCAATATGATAATGGCCAAAAAGCCTGTCTTTGTGATGTTGGTTGAGGGATTAATTTTGAATTATTCCCTTGCTCTTGTTCAAACTAAGCAGGCAAATGGGACCTTGGTTTAACACCTCAGCCAAAAAATGGCACTTTCAGCAGTGCAGCCCTCCTTCAGTACTACACTGGAGAGTCAGGCTTGATTTTTGTGCTCAAGTCTTGGAGTGGAACTTGAACCTTGTCACTTAAGAGGCGTGAGGTGCCCCTGGGTGAAACGTGACTGATAATCTGCTTGACCGATATTGTTTGAGGATTAAATATTGACCAAGACACCAGGGAAAACTAATATTCTGGTCTTCCTCCAACTCTAGTCTTGTTATCTTCAGTGTCACACTATGCCTTGTCCTCATTATTGGGTGCCAATGTGTTGTTTTCCTGAAGACTCTGTTGCAAGTTGCTATTGCTTGGCTGGGTGCTGTCCCTCTCCCAGGTCCCCATAGTTCACATGAGAACATTGATAGTAAGAACTGGTGGCCAGTGGAGCCCTGAGGTGTATCACCTGCAATGTACATATGCTTCCAGCTGGAGTGAGGAAACACTGATCCCACTTGAATGCAACAGGCTCAAACTTGCATCCCACTGCTCCATGGCTTAATTCCACCCGAGACCTGCAACTGCCTCCAGTTCTGTAGCCCAGCACTTTGACCCTCGGGCCTATTTCCCACATGCCTTAGCCCACCGTCCCCCCACCCCCACCCCCACCCCACAGCTGCTGAAAGCAAGTACAGCATGTTGACAGGATTGGGTAGCGTAAACACAGAGGAATTATTTCCTCTAATGGAACAAAGGGGCAACAAGATTAAAATTAGAGCCAAGACATTCAGAAGTCAAACTAAGAAAGATTTCTTCACAAAAAGCGTCGTGGAAATCTGGAATTTTCTTCCCCAAAAGGCTGTGGGTGCTGGGGGGACGATTGGAGCTTTCAGGATGGAGCTGAACCGATCTTTGTTGGGTAAAGATATCAAAGGATGTGGAGCTAAGACAGGAAATGGAGCTGAGTGCAAATCAGTCCTGCTCTAATAGAATGGTGGAGCAGGCCTGAGGGGCTGAATGGCCTCCTCCTGCTGTTCCTAATATTCCTAGTGGCCCCTACAGCCACCCTGGTTTGGGTCAGCTGATTGGCCAGAGGTGCTGTCCTTCGGGTGAGACATTGCATTGAGATTCCCCCATGAGACCTCATCAGGGACAAGATTTCCCAATGTCCTGGCGATGGGACCCCACCAAAAGCAGCTGAACTTTTTCACTCGCCTCATTCATTTGTGGAATCTTGCTGTGTGCAATATGGCCACCCGGGACTTGAACTTGGAGCATCTCCTCATTGGGGTGCCTGCTGGGCTAACTCACTGGGGCACTGGCAGAGTCGGGATCTGGCTGAAGATGCCGGTTTCTCACCCTTGTCCATGGGGTTGCCAACCCTCCAGGATTTGGAGATTAATCTCCAGGACATTGCCGGGAGGAAGGCATTTAGAAAATACATTTCTTTCAACACTTTTATTTATTAGCTCATGTTGGAAATGGGGACAAGTGCTGTTTGACTGACAGGGGAGAATCATCCAATCAGCTACTGAAGAGACTGTCTGCTCACTAATTTGGCCGTGGGGAGGTGGGCACCATTAGGATGGACATGGCAGCTGATCAGTGGGGGGGCGTGTGGGGCAGTTGGAGGTCGTCAGTCATGTGGTAAAATCTCCAGGAATATGTCCAGGAGTTGGCAACTGGCCATGATAATCCAAGCACTCGCTACATCTTTCCAACTGGGAGTCTGACTTTCCCGAATGGCAGTCAGGAAAATACATTTCTTCTAAACAAAGGCAAACGTTGAAGCCCCAGTGCCTTCAGTTTGTAGTTTGGGAAATTCTCCAATATTTCTGAAGGGGAAATATGTACTCAGGGAGGGAGGGAAGTAGATGTAGAGACACAGGAGACAGATTGATGTTGTGATGAGAGGTTTCTGGATCTGAGTGGCCCTTTTAGACCAAAACAGCCTTTATTGGATTTGTAAATGAGGGTGAGTTTTATGTTTTTGGTTATCAGGTTCGCTTTATCCGGCGAACGCTAACTGCATCCTTGATATTAACACAATAGTCGGCGCTTGAAACAATACAGGCAGAGAGACCGATGAACTGAACCCTGGTAGTTTATTGGAACTAAGAACAGAGCACTATCACAATGTGTCTCACCTCCAGCTCTGGGCTTAGAGTTACCCAAGAAGCCTGTGCTGTGTAGCGGTTGGTCAATACAGTCACATGGTCAGCTAACTACATTCTCTTAAAGGTACAAAGCACTCCACTTTACCACGGCGAGCATGTTTCTATTTCATTCACTGGAGTAAAGGGGGAGTGGGACTTGGTGAGTGACGGGTCACCTTACTGTGGGGAAAGGGAGATCGGTTTGTATAGAAAACTCTAACTGAAATAAAGCCAATTGGAAAAACAGAACTGTATGGAAATCTTCCCCATTGGTTGGAACCTTTGTTTTGCTCAATTAATGATTTAACCTGCAAAAGCCTCAGCCATTTGACAAGTTGCCCTTGGTGACAGCACATTTGCTTTCTAATTGGAAGAGTCAGAATTGCTCCTGAGGCTTTGGGCCTACAGCCTGTCATCAGTTGTCCTGGTAGCAGGTGGGTTAACTGATCTTCATCTAATAATAAATGTAATTTTTATTTTTTCTTCCTCTCTGCCACTAAACCTAACTAAAGTTAGGCCTCTTCTGTTCATTCTTGAGTTATATCCCTAGTAATGTCCATTTTTAAAATTAGGCCCTAGGAATCTCCATTCTTGTGACAGGAATCGGACAAGATCGCTGCTGAAATAAAAACAGAAAATGCTGGTAACGCTCAGCAGGTCAGGCAGTATCTGTGGAGAGTTAACATTTCAGGTCGATGACTTTTCATTAGAACTGTTCTGCTCTCTGGTGACCCTGATGTAAAGGGCAAGTGAATGGACATCAAGATGATGCTGAGCTGTGAGGCTTCCAATTCCTTATATATTTTTCTCTTTATTCTTTCACAGGATGTGAGTATCGCTGGCAAGGCCAGCATTTGTTGCCCATCCTTAATTGCCTTTGAACTGAATGGTTTGCTAGACCATTCCATAGGGCAGTTCAGAGTCAACCACATTGTTGTGGGTCTGGAGTCACCAGACCAGGTAAGGACGGCAAATTTCCTTCCTTAAAGGACATTAGTGAACTAGATGGGTTTTTACAACAATCGATGATAGTTGTCATGGTCACTGTTACTGAGACTAGCTTTATATTTCAGATGTATTAACTGAATTTTAATTCCACCAGCTGCTATAGTGGGATTTGAACCCAGGGCATTAGCCTGGGCCTCTGGATTACTAGTCCAGTGACATTACCGCTATGCCACCATCTCCGCCCTGCCCCTCTCCCATCGAGGTCCTCGTTGAGGACCACATGTGAAGAACACTCACTTGCCGAGATACTGGAGTGCAGCTGTCATCTATGTCACGCACTCGGGAGAGGAAGATGGAGCAGGGAGAGAGAAACCTTGTTTGGTTGGTTGGAAGTCACACAGCCAGTGGTTACATCTCTCGGAATAAAATGAAGCTCCTCTCCTCAACATCTTGGCACCGGCCTATTTCCGAGCACCTTGGTCTTCTGGGAAGGATGACCTCACTGGGGCTTGCGCTCTGAATAACTTTCCACATGATCTATAAATCCTACGGGGAAAGACAAATGACAAATATTTGTTCTGTGTCTAACCCAAGCTGTGGAAAATTACACAGCGTTTCCAGGAAGCGAGCTCACCAGTAACATCATTCTACCCCAGCAGCCCAACGCCGCGCCAGCCTGGCACATGTCAACAGGGAAGAGCTGACTTGCTGCTTCACGGTCCATTTGCTTATTTGCTTTTCCCAATTTCACCCTTTGCCTTTGGTCCCCAGGATTAGCTTTTGTTCGACAGACACAAGGGATGGTTCAGGTAGTCACTCTCCGTGTGTTGACAAGCCCCCTGTGCCTGGAGATCCTCAGCTCACAGGCAGTGCCCGACGGGGCAGAGTTGGTGACTGCTTTTTAACCCCCGCCTCCCACTATCTCCAGCCCGAGGATGCTGAGGCCAATTGCACTGCGATTTGTCCTGCCTGGTGCTGCCAAGATTTATCCCTCGCCCAGTAAATCGTGAATAAAAACAGATGATCTTTTGTCAACTATCACCTTGTATTTTGTGGAATCGCTGTGTGCAGACTGGCTGGAGGATTAACTACAGAACAGCAACAATCACACCTCAGAAAGCACATCACCAGCTGTAAAGTGCTTTGGAACATCCTGAGGTGGTGAAAGGAACTAAATAAATGCCCGTTTTCCTGATGTTTTACCCCAGGTGCAGGCGCCCCCTCCACACTGGGCTGTCCCTGGGACCTTGGGCCCACTGGATCAGAATTTTAATGTCAGGCTCCAGCTGTTGAACAGGCTTCCATCCGAAATGAACACAAGGCACGGAGGCTGAAGCTGCTGCCGGGCGATGGGTTCGGAGAAAGTGCCGGATGACTCGCGGCCACGGT